>NC_036850.1:13784091-13824219 GCF_002910315.2 Salvelinus sp. IW2-2015
TTATATGATATCCCTGTCCCGTTAGGCTAGGCTATGCTAGTCAGCTTTTTTGATGAGGAGGATCCCGGATCCGGGAGAGAGAAGCGGTAGTTAAGTGAGCACATCATAAGCCAAGGTGAGTCCAAAAATGTCTTGTATGCTGCTGCATAAATGATGTAAAATGCAAGGGAGATATGTATACTGTAGCTAAGAAAGTAATAGTAAGTGTTTGTTGTGTAGTAAGCTGTTAGTAGCCCATGTACCTCACCCTAATAATTTGGGCTATTTTCACCTCTTAATTTCACCTAACGATACTGTTCTGACTTGGTGGTGCTGCACATGTAGCCTATAACCTGTTTTTGAGAAATGTCATCATTGTCACGTTCCTGACCTTATTTCCTTTGTTTAGTCTTTGTTTAGTTGGTCAGGACGTGAGATGGGTGGGCATTCTATGTTTTGTGTTTCTATGTTGGGTTTGTTGTTTGGCCTAATATGGTTCTCAATCAGAGGCAAGTGTTTGTCATTGTCTCTGATTGGGAACCATATTAAGGTAGCCTGTTTTCACTGTTTGTTTGTGGGTGATTGTTCCTGTTCGTGTGTTCATCTGTTCTGTGTTCCTATGTTCAGGACTGTAGCGTTTTCGGTTCCTTCTGTCAGTTTGTTGTTTTTGTTCGTTGTTTAAATATCCTAATTAAAATATGGATTATCATCACGCTGCATTTTGGTCCTCCTCTCTTTCGCAACCCTTTATTTATCCTACGGTTCTGACTTGTTGTACAGAGAGAATACTGTAAGAGCAGCCCATGTTCTGCATTCTGTCGCTGTACATTTCAAAAGTGCTGAACACATAGTTATAATGACTACGTCCATCTTACTGTAGCTCGCTCATTAATCTCTTAATCGAAATTAAGGAACGCCTCTTATCCGCTCATCATTCCCTTATGCCATAGTTTCTACATCTCAATTGTCAGTAAAACCACATTTGTTTAAGCAAGTCAGCCATATCAGCTATGTTTTTTTTAAAGGCAATAAACGAGGCTGAATTAACTGTTTCGCTGCCAGACAAGGCTCTGCTGATAGCCAGGTGTAGCAGTGGTAAGAATTCACTCCATGGTGCTGAAAAGAAAGCTCTGCGGTTGGGACAGCTTTATGTAGTTCCTAACAGTTTTTGGGCACCACTTGTCGCCGTTATAGTGCAATTAATGTCACGTTCCTGACCTGTTTTCTCTTGTTTTGTATTTATTTAGTATGGTCAGGGCGTGAGTTGGGTGGGTTGCCTATGTGTTGTTTTCTATGTTGGGGTTTTGTGCGTTCGGCCTGGTATGATTCTCAATCAGAGGCAGCTGTCAATCGTTGTCCCTGATTGAGAATCAWACTTAGGCAGCCGGGYTTCACGTGTGTYTTTGTGGGTGTTTGTCTTTCGTGTCAGTATTCGTACCACACGGGACWGTTTTTRGGTTGTATTCTATTTGTTATTTTGTTTCATGTTAGTGTTCAGTTTATTTATAATAAATTATGGACACTTTCCACTCTGCGTCTTGGTCCGATCCCTACACCTCCTCTTCAATCGAAGAGGAGGAAATCAGCCGTTACAATTAATGTATTGTTTAGTGTTGTTTAGAGTCTTTGCTGGCATGCATCTATAAAAAAATGTGTTGGAGTTTGCCCCACCAAGATAGACATGCTAAAATCGCCACTGGGTTCCGGTACTCATTTTGGGTGCCGGTACTGTTTATATTTAGGTGCAGGAGCACCACAATACTTTTGAGCTAATATTCTATTAAAGAAACAGAAGATCAAGCAGTAGAACATTTGAGGTGCTGGTATTCAGCTCCGGTGAGCTCCTGCCCAAGTCAAGAACTTGAATAGTCACCTGTACATACTGTTGCAGATTGATTAAAAAGTCATATCTAAATCACTGTTAAAGGCCAATCTTAAAGGCCAATTTTATGAACTAATCATTGAATGAACCCACCTGAACTGACTAATTGCTGCAGACAACATAGACAACAACATTTAATTTCACTCCTTATTAGCAGTTCCCCTTTAAAATCACCTCTATCAAATCATAAGACCTGATGTTTACAACTACTATTTTAAGGTTAAATAATAACTGTACAATTAGAGGATAACTATCTGATTCATTTATTGAAATGGCACCAGGGAAACTAGACTTGAAGGGTGGCGATGACAAATAAACAACCTCCGGAGGATAGAGACATTTAGATTGATATATGCATATTTGGCAGACAATTCCCCTGTCAGAAAACAAATTAACCCCCAATCTTCATGAGGTAATTTTTTTGCAGACAAAAGATAACCTTGGGTCGACTCAGAGACCCCCTATTTCAGCAGCATTCAAGATAGTTCTATTCCAATTATTAGACGGTTGGTGAAGCATGATAAAACAATGAACCATTAATCATGGCCCGGTTCAGATATGACCAAGAACTACATCCAAGTGGGATATTGAACTACGATACCACATTAACTTTAATACCACAGACCAGAGAGCTCACTGTACAGTAGGTGATGTATCATATATGAAAACAATGAAGTCACACAGAGCAGGCTTGACCTCTACAACATATCAGTTGGGGTTCGCTCTGTATCCTGTGGGAAAATATCACCTCTGTATGGCAGAGAAGTATAGGCCTACCACAAAAAAAGGTAGATTAACTATAAAATATGAACAGTCTACATTTCCCCTTTCAATTATATATATGCAGTGCATTCGGAAAGTATTCAGCCCCCTTGACTTTTTCTACATTTTGTTACGTTACAGCCTTATTCTAAAAATGTATTACATCGTTTTTTCCCCCTCTACACACAATACCCCTAAATGACAAAGCAAAAACAGGTTTTTAGAAATGTTTGAAAATGTATTAAAACAAAAAAACTGAAATATTACATTTACATAAGTATTCAGATGCTTTACTCAGTACTTTGTTGAAGCAATTACAGCCTCGAGTCTTCTTGGGTATGACACTGCAAGTTTGGCACACCTGTATTTGGGGAGTTTCTCCCATTTTTCTCTGCAGATCCTCTCAAGCTTTGTCAGGTTGGATGGAGAGCGTTGCTGCACAGCTATTTTCAGGTCTCTCCAGAGATGTTCGATCGGGTTCATGTGCAGGCTCTGGCTGGGCCACTCAAGGACATTCAGAGACTTGTCCCGAAGCCACTCCTGCGTTGTCTTGGCTGTATTCTTAGGGTTGTTGTCCTGTTGGAAGATGAACCTTCACCCCAGTCTGAGGTCCTGAGCAGGTTTTCATCAAGGATCTCTCTGTACTTTGCTCCGTTCATCTTTCCCTCGATCTTGACTAGTCTCCCAGTCCTTGCTGCTGAAAAACATCCCCACAGCATGATGCTGCCATTACCATGCTTCACTGAAGAGATGGTGCCAGGTTTCCTCCAGACGTGAAGCTTGACATTAATTTATTTTATTTAACTAGGCAAGTCAGTTAAGAACAAATTGTTATTTGCAATGACAGACTACCCCCGCCAAGCCCGGATGACGCTGTGCCAATTTTGCGCCGCCCTATGGAACTCCCAATCACGGCCGAATGTGATACAGCCTGGATTCGAACCAGGGACTAGTTGCTGCTGAAAAACATCCCCACAGCATGATGCTGCCATTACCATGCTTCACTGAAGAGATGGTGTCAGGTTTCCTCCAGACATGACGCTTGACATTAATTTATTTAACGAGGCAAGTCAGTTAAGAACAAATTGTTATTTGCAATGACAGACTACCCCCGCCAAGCCCGGATGACGCTGGGCCAATTGTGCGCCGCCCTATGGAACTCCCTATCACGGCCGAATGTGATACAGCCTGGATTCGAACCAGGGACTGTAGTGACACCTCTTGCACTGAGATGCAGTGCCTTAGACCGCTGCGCCACTCGGGAGCCCTAAGAGTTCATTCTTGGTTTCACCAGACCAGAGAATCTTGTTTCTCATGGTCTGAGAGTCTTTAGGTGCCTTTTTGCAAACTCCAAGCAGACTGTCATGTGCCTTTTACTGAGGAATGGCTTCCGTCAGGTCACTCTACCTTAAAAGGCCTGATTGGTGGAGTGCTGCAGAGATGGTTGTACTTCTGGAAGGTTCTCCCATCTCCACATTGGAACTCTGGAGCACTCTCAGAGTGACCATCTGGTTCTTGGTCACGTACCTGACCAAGGCCCTTCTCCCCCGATTACTCAGTTTGGCCGGGCGGTCAGGTCTAGGAAGAGTCTTGTTGGTTTCAAACTTCTTTCATTTAAGAATGATGGAGGCCACTGTTTTCTTGAGGACCGTCAATGCTGCAGAAATGTTTTGGTACCCTTCCCCAGATCTGTGCCTCGACATAAACCTGTCTCGGAACTCTACCCACAATTCCTTCAACCTCATTGCTTGGTTTTTGCTCTGACATGCACTGTCAACTGTGGAACCTTATATAGACAGGTGTGTGCATTTCCAAATCATGTCCAATCAAATGAATTTACCACAGGTGGACTCCAACCAAGTTGTAAAAACATCTCAAGGATGATCAATGGAAACAGGGTGCACATGAGCTCAATAGCAAAGGGTCTGAATTCTTATGTAAATTATGTTTTTTTATGAATTTGAAAAATGGAGGGGAAAAAACTGTTTCGCTTTGTCATTATGGGGTATTGTGTGTAGATTGGTGAGGAAAATGTTTTATTTAATCCATTTTAGAATAAGGCTGTAGCGTAACAAAATGTATATAAATAGCTAATTAGCATTTTCTGAGAACATTCCTTTTCCACCTCAGTGCAAGATAGAAAAGCTATCATCGCTCTTGGAAAAAACAACAACACTGAAAACAAATGGGCAAGATGTGGGATGGCACTAGAGGCAAATGGTTCTGAAGTTTGACAGCCCTGTGGCAATTTGTCAGTGTCATTTTCCACAAGCGTCTCTATGCTGTCCCAACAAACATTTCATACAGGAAATAATTCATCTGCATCCAGAAGAAAGGGCGAGGGAGCGCCATCGCTGACTTAGCTATGAGTTATCTCCTCAATAACTTCTAATCAGACTGCCGCCGTTTCCTCCACTGTAAACAAAAGTAATATCAGTAGATGTGATGGAGGGAAAGAAGGAGACAGCTTCTGCATGCTCAGGACCAGTGTTGAGCTAGCTAGCTAGCTGGCACTGTAGAGCGGAACACTTAATTAGGGCCAGACTAGCCCAGCACTACTGAATGAGCCTGACAATAGCACACGCTTCACTTTCTAAAATAAAGCCTGCTGTGCTGCAGTTGTTACTTTTCTTTCTCATTTTCTCCCCCACCAATATTGGTCTTGAGATTCACTTCAACGAAAATGCAGAAACGCTGTTTGGGGGAAGGCTTGGAATCCTGTATCTTACCTGGTTTGATGTGATCATGATGAAGGTAAAGTAGTTGATACTAATTACTATTATTTACAAATTCAGTTTCAACTACACACCAATAACAAAACAGAACATTTACAAACAAAAAGCAAGTGGAAATAGGAACAATATGATTGTTCATTGTTCAAATAGGGAGGACCAGTGAGTTGAAGTTTACTGGTGGCTACTGTAGTTGAACCAGTTTAGAGGTGCTGGGTGAACAGATGGCTCCTGTCTGAGTCGGGAGTACTCAGCTGAAGATGAATACAACACACATCCTATTCAGAGACCAATTTATTTGTGTTACTAAGATCTTCAGTGGAGTCACAGCATCACTGAGAATGATGCAATACATCCTGATCTAAAACCAGCGGAGCATTTCTATGGATATGGAGAAAAGTAGTCGTTGCAATTGATCAAAATGTCCTGGCCATACATTGTGTTAGGAAAACAACTCGCCAGCCTACAAATAAGTCTACTTGGGGTTTTAGGCCTGTCTAGCTGTTCCATATCCTGTCCGAATGACTATTTAACATGGAAGAAAGCATAAGTGATTAGGGTGTTGTACTGTATGCACATGCCTAGCCCTTCTCATGACTCCAAACGTTACAACATTGGAGTCATTCTACGTCCTTTTTGAATACCTGACGTAATTATTCAAGTGTGAAATACTCCATCTATAAACAATTTATCCATGATTGTGATACGATTTTTGGAAACCTTGAACACTCAACTTAACCTAATTATCATCCAAAAATAACAAATACAAAAGATACACTTACTGTTTTACCACATATTTCCTGTCACGCCCTGACCTTAGAGATCCTTTTTATGTCTCTATTTTGGTTTGGTCAGGGCGTGAGTTGGGGTGGGTATTCTATGTTCTATGTTTTGTAGTTCTATGTTTTGGCCGGGTAGGGTTCTCAATCAGGGACAGCTGTCTATCGTTGTCTCTGATTGAGAACCATACTTAGGCTGCCCTTTTCCCACCTGTGTTTGTGGGAAGTTTACTTTGTTTAAGGCACGTAGCCTTTAGTTTCACGATTTGTTTTGTAGTGTTTCTTGTTTTGTTCGTCGTCTTTTCTAGAAGAAAAAGAAAATGTACGCTCACCACGCTGCACCTTGGTCCAGTTCTTCCTTCAACAGCAGTGACATTTCCACTGATGTTTTTTTGTGTAACAGGTTCGAGCCACAGGTTTGTTTTGTTCCCTCCCAAGTTTCTATTAGCTCAGGAAGTGCAACGCAGTGACTTGAAAGTAAAGTTTTCGATGTTCCCGAAACCGTATTGCACGCAGTTATTAGACACGGTTAGACGCAGTTAGACAGAGCGTCGGGACAGCTGTACACATTGGTTACCCACTGTGGTCAATTGTTAAACTGAGAACCCTATGGCTATATGGCCTTGGGTTCTCAAGAGCTGTCATGTTCCTAAGAAGACAGCTTACTTACCAGGATCAAGGGAGAGCTCTGTCCTGACTCTCTAGTCCGCCAGCCCAAGCAGGTTGCAATGTTCCTAGATGGTGACCAAAATAATATTAATATACACAAAATAAAACAAAAAGGAAATCCATAACAAAAAGGTATCAAACAAATAAGGGAAGACCCTGCTAGGCCAGAAGGCTCCTCAATCCACCTCTCCCTCAGCCATCACCTGCCAATCCCTACTCTCTCTAGACAGATGTGCCTCCCACAATGTACCAATCATCTGGTTTACATGCCACTGCCTACGTCACCGATTTATCCGCTTGATGCTCACATACCCTGGACACAATATAATCTAGCAAGATGGAAATCACAGAGGTTATTTTTCATGAGTGCATTCTGCAAATGGCTAGTTTGCATCATCTACCTTCACTAAAACAACTGCAAAGAACTTGCCTGCGAACTTTGGGTGCGAATTGCGATGTTCTGGCATGTCTGCCTCGTGATTTGTTGGGGGAGTTGTCTGTCTGAAGTTTTTTCAAAATTTACCAAGAGTCTTTCATTAATCCCAGACCCTAGTTACTGCTGTTGCCTAGGGTCTGGGTGTCAGACCCTAGGATCGATTTGCCAATCCCCAACACATTAACAGTCATCACGTCCTGGCTCTCTCAGCACCTGACCTGGTAGCTGCTGCCCCCTAGGGATGGGAGGTGTTCAGTGGTCTACTTAGGGTCATCAATACTTACTGCCTCTCTATCTCCGTGTGGTGTGAATAACCCAGTTTTATCAGGATCAACAATCCTTTAATATCTTACATAAAGACTTAGAAACAGTCACAGAATATCTGGTATGGTTCTGGCATTGTGAAACGGATTAAATTGTTGTTGGACATACTGACAAGAAAACAAAGGCATCAAATAAAACAAAAGCTTTTGATCTTTACATTTACTGGGATTGAGAGGGACAGTAAAAACACATGACATAAAATCATACACTTAAAATGATTTCTCATGGGTGTACTGCTTGGTAGCTAGAGACGAGTGACAGTAATACCTTATTTTGATGCTGGATGAAATTGTATGCTTGACTCAATTATGATATGACATTAACAGTAAAACATCTAGGAAAAGCTTCAATGCTCTTACTGAGGGAAGGAGGTTGTTGGCCAAGATCTCGCGATACATGGCCCCATCCATCCTCCCCTCAATACGGTGCAGTCGTCCTGTCGCCCTTGACGGGCCTGGACATGCGCTGGCTTGAGCAGGGGGACCTTGCATGCGCTGCAGGATTTTAATCCATGACGGCGTAGTGTGTTACTAATGGTTTTCTTTAAGACTGTGGTCCCAGCTCTCTTCAGGTCATTGACCAGGTCCCGCCGTGTAGTTCTGGGCTGATCCCTCACCTTCCTCATGATCATTGATGCCCCACGAGGTGTGATCTTGCATGGAGCCCCAGACCGAGGGTGATTGACCGTCATCTTGAACTTCTTCCATTTTCTAATAATTGCGCCAACAGTTGTTGCCTTCTCACCAAGCTGCTTGCCTATTGTCCTGTAGCCCATCCCAGCCTTGTGCAGGTCTACAATTTATCCCTGATGTCCTTACACAGCTCTCTGGTCTTGGCCATTGTGGAGAGGTTGGAGTCTGTTTGATTGAGTGTGTGGACATGTGTATTTTATACAGGTAACGAGTTCAAACAGGTGCAGTTAATACAGGTAATGAGTGGAGAACAGGAGGGCTTCTTAAAGAAAAACTAACAGGTCTGTGAGAGCAGGAATTCTTACTGGTTGGTAGGTGATCAAATACTTATGTCATGCAATAAAATGCAAATTAATTACTTAAAAATCATACAATGTGATTTTCTGGATTTTTGTTTTAGATTCCGTCTCTCACAGTTGAAGTGTACCTATGATAAAAAATGACAGACCTCTACATGCTTTGTAAGTAGGAAAACCTGCAAAATCGGCAGTGTATCAAATACTTGTTCTCCCCACTGTATGAGGGTTTTTAAATGTAGAAAAAACACTTATGCATGAGTACAGATTCAGAACAAGTGAGACACATTTCATATGAACTGATATTTAGCGGCCAACTGGAAACAGTATAACTTGTTCATTGGCATAGTTTTTGCTGAGCATGTAAAACCCCTGACAGCTGAAATCAGTCACTTAACTCCCTCTTAGAATGGCTGTCTTTACAGAGACAAAGCCTTTGGAACATGAATGCCACAACAAATCGGGACATTATTACGATTCCACATTTTGTCAGAAAACAAATGCCGCATTTCACAATACTCTCAGATCAAAATGCCAAATCAAATTAAATAATGGCAGTTTTGCCGCATTTAACAATTGTCATCTCTGTGGTGCTTCTTCCTTCCATCCCTGTCCTCTAAAAACGAGGCTCTGTCATCTGTCTTCTGTAAAGCCTAGTGTCAACAGCACACGTCCAGTAAGCCTGCTTACCATTCAGAGGGGAACAGAGTAGTGTTAGCGATTCACAGGTGCTTTCAAACTTTCTTTCCTTCCCAGCATGATTACATACTCTTGAGGAATATTTATCTGAGCCTCTATTGAAACGGTTTTGTTCTTCAAGATATCCCGGTCCGGAGGTAAAACACTAAGAAAGAACAAACTTTCCCTTTTGAAAATGGAAACAATAACAGCCTCTCTTCAATGTGAGCGTTTGGTAAACTGTGGAGTACCAATCTATCCCTTGTGTGACCTGATCACCTTTCAAATGACAACAACATTGATCTACTGTGACAGTACAATTCAGGGGGAAACGTTGCAACATAAACATGCTTTCAAACCTTGTTTTCATGTTTTGATTGATGAGCAGCGTTTTCGATTGGGTATTTTTGCCCATCTGTTCCTCAGAGCTGTCAATGTCTTGACAATCCTGACAGTTTTCTCCATGCTGACTTATTTTCTAAAAGATGTAGAGGTCCAAAGGACGTTGATGGGTAATGTTTTTCCTTTTAAAGTCCTATTACACTTTTTAATAAATGTACCGCTCTGTCATAAATAATTACCCAGAAAATCAAAAGTATCAAATCAAATTAAATCATAACTATTAAGTCTGTCCAAAAACACAGGATTAAACTATGACTGGATAGTCAACATTGGCTTTTGGAAATGAATCTTCACAAATAGTTGAATGGTGTGTTTTTCTCTGTCTAGCAGTGGGTATAACACCCCGGAGCATGGCTGCTACCAGTAGTTCTTCATCTATTATTGACTATATTGCACTTTTTAAGCACCATGTGCTAAAGTTTCAAAGACACTTCTCTCGTCCCTTGGTTACCAACGGCTGTTTATTGATGCTTTCTTTCTCCATACTAAATACACAACTCAACCCCCCTGGCGAGAGGAGAACTATACAGTTTCAAATGTCTGCTGTGAGTTTTTCTCCATTGCTCAACAAACTGTGATATTCAGGTTAACTTTCCACTTATTCCAAACAACATAATAGAACAAACAATCTGGCTACAGACTCCGGACTCTAGAATAGCATTTGACGCAAATGTGTTTACAGAGAGTAATCTTGATTTGAAAGTGTCTCTACAGTACAGGACTCTCTGGGCACAGACATCAGTTCAACGTCTAGCTTTGATTTACATTTGGTTGAATGTGAATTCAATGTGAAATCAACAACAAAAATCACCATTTCATTCTATTTCTGTTAAAAATTGGGTTATGTGAGGACTTTTTGCTAATCGAATTAGTTGTCCACGTTGATACAACGTCATCACTTTGATTATTTCGGTTGAAACAACGTTGGTTCAAGCAGTGTTTGCCCTGTGGGGTAGCTTCTCTGTTGGCACATTCAAAGAAACCTACTTCCCAATGAAAAGAGGACATAATCTGACATGATGAGTTATATACTTGAGGACTGGGAATCTGCATCAATATGAAGGGAAGTGGATCATTTATAGGGCTAACAAGCCATTCTGATTGCCAAAAATCACAAAATCTACAGAGTGGAAGTGAAAGTGATTTGAAATTACAGCATTGTGAAATGCGTGACAGTCTTCCAAATGAATGAGGGCTCAGTGTTTGGTCCACTTGTCCCGCTAGAATGATTTTTCAATCTCAAGGTGCAACAACAGTGTCTAAAGAAGCAGTCAGTGACAGGACCAGTCATTGAGTCTGGTGTAGAGTTCATGCTCCATCTCAGCTTGATGGAATTGATGGGAGAAGGCCAAGCTTACAGACATTGAAGTCTGAAGACGTTTGTATGAAATATTTTTAAAAATGTATGAGTTTGGATTCAGTTTCCACTGTACGTTACTCATTCTAGCACAGTAATCCCCACATGCCATCTGCCCCCTATTCCTCACCTGTAAGATTTAGAACTCCTTGCAGACATCCTAAAGTTAGGGAGGCCAGGCAACATAGTATAGACTTTGAAGTAGAAACTGTTTCAAGSCTGGCATTTTCTTTCTTAAATCCCATGACATTTCCTCCCTGCTCCTGAATGGGAGAATGAGAGTGACACGGAGAGGGGGCAACCAAATAAACCCTTCCTAGGGGCTGAAGCCACTAATCTGTAATTTAATTTCAAGCGGGTGTCTGGGCCATGAGGACACATGGCAAGGTCAAGGGCTACTGTACAGAGAGTGGGAGAGAGATGTGGATTTGGAAGCACAGCGTTCGGTTTGATAAACAGCTTCATCCAGCTTAGAAGGAATAGTGATGGGTTTGGGGGGGGGGGGTTGAGGTGGGGTGGCCCTTCCTTTCCTACTTCTCAGAGACAGCCAGCCTGTCTGTTCCACCAGCCCAACCGCAGCCACTTATTTCACACACGACAGTAACAAATACTCCTGGAGGCAATTCATTATTCAAACAACTAAGATGTTTGGGATGAATAAGCATCTGCAAGTCCCTAAGAACGTGAGAGCGTAACTGGAAATTTAACACGTCTGGCTAGATCTGCATGTAAATGAAAGATTTGTATTACTTTTCACCATTATTCTTGTTTTCCTCATTATGTAGAGGAGTGTAGTCTGAGATAAATCAGCTCTAATGGAGAAGTGGATGTATGAATTGTGAGCAGTGTGGCTAATCCCATGAGTAAGGAGATATGTGTAATAATAGAGTGGACCTTGTTCTCCATGAACACACATGCAGTGGCCCTGGAAATGGACGCAATAATTACCAGTGACCGCTCGGGAACATTTTCACCATGTCTCTTTAATGCGAATCGGCACTGGGTTCTTTTATGGACGGCTTTGGCATTCATACGCACATTGACATTTGGCACAAGGACTTGCTCGAGTACCTGTATACTGTAACAGAACCTATACAATCACCCACCCACCCTCCATCTTGAATTCATAAAACCTTCCACCTTGGCAGTCAAAAGTAGCTGAGAAGAGTCCATGTTCATTAAAAACCTTACATATAACGCTGCTGTCAGGTCACTGAGAGAACCAGGGTGTATCCCATGCACCATTTGCAGTTTGTTCGAGCTTAGCTGGCATTCAATTTCAATTCCCCCAAGTTATTGAATATACGAGAGCGGTAGACACTGACAGGTACAAGTTACTCCACGGGCAACCATTAATTAGTGAGTCGAGGAGTAAACGGAGAGCTACACAGCTACACTCTGTCTCTGGCAGGTAGGCAGCTAGGGAGACACTGATGGCAGCCTCAGCTTGGTCATCTCTTAAGCTGTTCACTTCCTATTAGAAATGAGATCCTGGGCCTCTCAAACTTCCTACCTCGGTACATAGTGAAGAGAAAATAATGTCCAGGTTCGAGACAGGGAGCCTGTCAAATCCAATGGCCTTCAAGTGGAGCTTTTCTTTAGCCTATTGCATAGAAGTGAATACGACTCCACATCCGCGTTCATATACTTCGTTAATTGAAAGAGTAGCAGGGGAAGGGAAATGTATAGCGCTGTAATAGGATATGATGGGTTTATGTCTTTTCTGGAAGCCCAGGAGGAAGTGGTCCTGTAGGGATGGGTATGATGGACTCATCGTCAGCTCAGTAAGGACTGGACACTGTGTGGGTAGGAGACAGTGGAACAAGTCTCTCCGTTGATGGATAGGTGTAGCGGGGTTAAATATAAGACTCATCGCTGTCTCACCGTTTGCCTCCTCACTGCTGAAAAAAAATGAGAAAAAGATTGTGTTAGAGAGAGGGAGGTTTTCAGACCAAAACCTTATGGGGAATTGTGCTATGGAGAAAAAACATTACAGAGACACTTTCTTATTCCAACAGGACAATATTACGGTTTGTTCCTTTTGATTAGACTGCAACATCTCAGTCTTTATCCAGTGGACCTGTTTTCCATATTACAGCTAACTCTTCTAAACTTTGAAGGAAGTCTGCCCACTCCGGTCCCAATAGACCCCTCCACACAACTGCTAATGCTACCACAGCAAATGAAACTGCTCTCCCTGAATAATTAAACTGGTTGGAAAATTAACTCAGACACACAGGGTTTAATGTCACACAAGAAGCTCTCCTAGTTTAAGATTTTAAAAAGCAATATAGCGTGGTATAACCGTAGAGGTTCAGGTTAAATATGTAATTATAGTGCATCACCCATAGCTACCTGAAACCTACTGCTCTGGACTTCCAATTGAAAAGAAAATATACAAAAAATATATATAATGTTTAAATTTTTCAGTAAAATAATAATTTAAAGATGTACATGAAAGGAAATATATTAAAACACAAAGTTTGAGGTAGAGGAATACTTTATGCATTATGACATTTTGCAGTAGCCTACATGCTCTGTGTTCCAGAAAGGCTTCATCTCTACTTCCTGTCCAAGCCTGTCATGCTTATAAAGCTCCGTTTGATTCTGATCTGACTCGAAGGACTGAGATTGCAGACCGTCAGCAGATGCAATATTCTCTAGCGTGTGGTGAATACTGTCTTGGTCACTTTGGCTGCTGCCACTGTTTGGAAACCTCTCTATCACTTCTTAATCATTACATCTTGTCCCCTTACTGGATCTGTGGCACGTGAGATACAGTTGAAGTCGGAAGTTTACATACACCTTAGCCAAATACATTTCAACTCCGTTTTTCACAATTCTTGACATTTAATCCTAGTAACAATTCCCTGTCTTAGGTCAATTAGAATCACCACTATATTTTAAGAATGTGAAATGTCAGAATAATCGCAGAGAGAATGATTTATTTCAGCTTTTATTTCTTTCATCACATTCCCACTGGGTCAGAAGTTTACATACACTCAATTAGTATTTGGTAGCATTGTCTTTAAATTGTTTAACTTGGGTCAAACGTTTCGAGTAGTCTTCCACAAGCTTCCCACAATAAGTTGGATGAATTTTGGCCGATTCCTCCTGCCAGAGCTGGTGTAACTGAGTCAGGTTTGTAGGCCTCCTTTCTCGCACACGTCTTTTCAGTTCTGCCAACAAATGTTCTATTGGATTTAGGTCAGGGCTTTGTGATGGCCACTCCAATACCTTGACTTTGTTGTCCTTAAGCCATTTTGCCACAACTTTGGAAGTATGCTTGGGGTCATTGTCCATTTGGAAGACCCATTTGATTTAACTTCTTGACTGATGTCTTGAGATGTTGCTTCAATATATCTACATAATTGTCCTTCCTCATGATTCCATCTATTTTGTGAAGTGCACCAGTCCCTCCTGCAGCAAAGCACCCCACAACATAATGCTGCCACCCCCGTGCTTCACGGTTGGAATGGTGTTCTTTGGCTTGCAAGCCTTCCCCTTTTTCCTCCAAACATAACGATGGTCATTATGGCCAAACAGTTATATTTTGTTTTCATCAGACCAGAGGACATTTCTCCAAAAAGTACAATCTTTGTCCCCATGTTCAGTTGCAAACCGTAGTCTAGCTTTTTTAATAGTGGTTTTGGAGCAGTGGCTTCTTCCTGCTGAGCGGCCTTTCAGGTTATGTCGATATAGGACTCATTTTACTATGGATATAGATACTTTTGTACCTGTTTCCTCCAGCATCTTCACAAGGTCCTTTGCTGTTGTTCTGGGATTGATTTGCACTTTTCGCACCAAAGTACATTCATCTCTAGGAGACAGAGCGCGTCTCCTCCCTGAGCGGTATGACGGCTGCGTGTCCCATGGTGTTTATACTTGCATACTATGTTTGTACGGACGAACGTCAACCTTCAGGCGTTTGGAAATTGCTCCCAAGGATGAACCAGACTTGTGGAGGTCTACCATTTTTTTTTCTGAGGTCTTGGCTGATTTCTTTTGATTTTCCCATGGTGTCAAGCAAAGAGGCACTGTGTTTGAAGGTAGGCCTTGAAATACATCCACAGGTACACCTCCAATTGACTCAAATGACGTCAATTCGCCTGTCAGAAGCTTCGAAAGCCATGACACCATTTTCTGGAATTTTCCAAGCTGTTTAAAGGCACAGTCGACTTAGTGTATGTAAACTTCTGATCCACTGGAATTGTGATACAGTGAACTATAAGTGAAATAATCTGTCTGTAAACAATTGTTGAAAAATTACTTGTGTCATGCACAAAGTAGATGTCCTAACCTGTAACGGGCTTCCTCCTTCTCCTCATCCGAAGAAGTAGCAGGGATTTGACCAAAATGCAGCGGGTTGTGGATACATATTGATTTAATAGACAAAACGGAAAAACACGACAAACACTTGAATAATTACAAAACAAATAAACGAATGTAGACAGACCTGGACACGAACTTACATACAACGTGAAGAACGCATGAACCAGGAAAACAGACTACATAAAACGAACGAACTAACAAAAACCGGAACAGTCCCGTGTGGCGTAACATACAGACACTGACACAGGAGACAATCACCCACAAACAAACAGTGAGAACAACCTACCTTATATATGACTCTCAATTAGAGAAAATGCAAAACACCTGCCTCTAATTAAGAGCCATACCAGGCAACCCAAAACCAACATAGAAACAGCAAACATAGACTGCCCACCCAAAACTCACGCCCTGACCATCACAACAATACAAAACAACAGAAAACAGGTCAGGAACGTGACAGAACCCCCCCCTCAAGGTGCGAACGCCGGGCGCACCAGCACAAAGTCCAGGGGAGGGTCTGGGTGGGCATCTGACCACGGTGGTGGCTCAGGCTCCGGACCTGTCCCCACACCACCATAGTCACTCCCCGCTTCTGTATCCCCCTCCCAATGACCACCCTCCAACTAAAACCACCTAAATGAAGGGGCAGCACCGGGATAAGGGCCAGCACGGGATAAGGGCAGCACGGGATAAGGGGCAGCACCGGAATAAGGGGCAGCACCGGGCTGAGGGACTCTGGCAGGTCCTGCTGAGGACTCTGGCAGGTCCTGGCTGAGGGACTCTGGCAGGTCCTGGCTGAGGACTCTGCAGGTCCTGGTGAGGAATCTGGCAGTCCTGGCTGAGGGACTCTGGCAGGTCCTGGCTGAGGGACTCTGGCAGGTCCTGGCTGGACGGCTCTGGCAGGTCCTGGCTGGACGGCTCTGGAGGTCTGGTGGACGCTCTGGCAGGTCCTGGCTGGACGGCTCTGGCAGGTCCTGGCTGGACGGCTCTGGCAGGTCCTGGCTGGACGGCTCTGGCAGGTCCTGGCTGGACGGCTCTGGCAGGTCCTGGCTGGACGGCTCTGGCTGATCCGGTCTGGCGGAAGGCTCTGGCTGATCCGGTCTGGCGGAAGGCTCTGGCTGATCCGGTCTGGCGGAAGGCTCTGGCTGATCCGGTCTGGCGGAAGCTCTGGCTGCATCCGGTCTGGCGGAAGGCTCTGTAGGCTCTTGGCAGACGGGCAGTTCAGGCGCCGTTGGCAGACGGGCAGTTCAGGCGCCGCTGGGCAGACGGGCAGTTCAGGTCCGCTGGGCAGACGGGCAGTTCAGGCGCCGCTGGGCAGACGGGCAGTTCAGGTGCCGTGGGCAGCGGGCAGTTCAGACGGCGCTGGGCAGACGGGCTCAGACGGCGCTGGGCAGACAGGCAGTGCAGAGGCGTTGGGCAGACGGCCGACTCTGCCCTGCTGAGGCGCACAGTAGGCCTGGTGCGTGGTATAGGCACTGGCTGCGCTGGAGAGGAGGAAAGCTCTGACAGCGCTGGACAGGTGGGAGCAGCTGGAAGAGAACCCGGAGAGACAGCCTGGTGCGGGGGGCTGCCACCGGTGGACTGGTACTTGGAGGTGCACCGGGTATACCGGACCGTGAAGGAGGACACGTGCTCTTGAGCACCGAGCCTGCCCAACCTTACCAGGTTGAATGGTGCCCGTAGCCCTGCCAGTGCGGCGAGGTGAATAGCCCGCACTGGGCTATGCGGCGAACCGGGGACACCATTCGTAAGGCTGGTGCCATGTATGCCGGCCCGAGGAGACGTACTGGAGACCAGATACGTTGGGCCGGCTTCATGACATCTGGCTCGATGCCCAACCTAGCCCTCCCAGTGCGGCAAGGTGGAATAGCCCGCACTGGGCTAAGCACGCGTACTGGGGACACCGTGCGCTTTACCGCATAACACGGTGTCTGACCAGTACGACGCCTCTCACTCCACGGTAAGCACGGGGAGTTGGCTCAGGTATCCACCCGGCTTTGCCACACTCCTCGTGTGCCCCCCCCAAGAAATTTTTGGGTTTGACTCTCGGGCTCCCAACCGCGTCGCCGCGCTGCCTCCTCATACCAGCGCTCCTGGGCTGTGGCTGCCTCCTTCTCCTCCCGAGAGCGGCGATTCTCTCCCACCTTAGCCCAGGGCCTTCTCCGTTGAATACTTGCTCCCAAGACATTTACATTTACATTTAAGTCATTTAGCAGACGCTCTATCCAGAGCGAATTACAAATTGGTGCATCAACTTATGATATCCAGTGAACAACCACTTTACAATAGTGCATCTAACTCTTTTAAAGGGGGGGAGGGGGAACCATAAATCCTGCTTCGTGCGCTGTCGTTGCTGTCCATTATACCCGCTGCTTGATCTGGGTTTGGTGGGTGATTCTGTAACGGGCTTCCTCCTTCTCCTCATCCGAAGAGGAGTAGCAGGGATTTGACCAAAATGCAGCGGGTTGTGAATACATATTGATTTAATAGACAAAACGGAAAAACACGACAAACACTTGAATAATTACAAAACAAATAAACGAATGTAGACAGACCTGGACACGAACTTACTACAACGTGAAAGAACGCATGAACCAGGAAAACAGACTACATAAAACGAACTAACTAACAAAAACCGGAACAGTCCCGTGTGGCGTAACATACAGACACTGACACAGGAGACAATCACCCACAAACAAACAGTGAGAACAACCTACCTTAATATGACTCTCAATTAGAGGAAAACGCAAAACACCTGCCTCTAATTAAGAGCCATACCAGGCAACCCAAAACCAACATAGAAACAGCAAACATAGACTGCCCACCCAAAACTCACGCCCTGACCATCACACACATACAAAACAACAGAAAACAGGTCAGGAACGTGACATAACCGACTTGCCAAAACTATAGTTGTTAACAATACATGTGTGGAGTGGTTGAAAAACGAATTTTAATGACTCCAACCTAAGTGTATGGAAACTTCCGACTTCACAACTGTATCTCTATAAAGTGGAGAAACTGTAAATAAAACAACAGAGACAACTTGATGATATAAGTCAAAAGAAGTCTAACTGAGTCCTGACAGTTTCCTAGAGGTTTCTGTAAACTCGGTGGCTCTGGATATCCATATGTATCAAACAGAAGCAATCCATTTGAAAAGTAACTCCAGTTCCCACTTTCCTAGCCTCCTCTCAGAGGGCAGTGCAGCTTGCCTCCTAATCCATCAAACAAATGAACACAACACAATATTTTCACACCTGCATGCTCTCATCGGTTCAAATCTACTTTTGGATATTCCCAATTTGGAAATGTGATGTGTGTGTTCAAACAGGGGGTCATTCTAATTGAGTCCAGGACAGCAGCGTCCTGAATGAATTTCAGAAATGAAAGACCACCCCAGACCTTTACCAAAGGCTTATAGAGATTGTTTGGCTGTACAGTTGAAGTCGGAAGTTTACATACACCTTAGCCAAATACATTTAAACTCAGTTTTTCACAATTCCTGACATTTAATCCTAGTAAAAATTCCCCGTCTTAGGTCAGTTAGTATCACCACCTTATTTTAAGAATGTGAAATGTCAGAATAATAGTAGAGAGAATGATTTATTTCAGCTTTTATTTATTTCATCACATTCCCACTGGGTCAGAAGTTTACATACACTCAATTAGTATTTGGTAGCATTGTCATTAAATTGTTTAACTTGAGTCAAACGTTTCGGGTAGCCTTCCACAAGCTTCCCACAATAAGTTGAGTGAATTTGGCCCATTCCTCCTGACAGAGCTGGTGTAACTGAGTCAGGTTTGTATGCGCTCCTTGCTTGCACAAGCTTTTTCAGTTCTGCCAACTAATTTTTTATAGGATTGAGGTCAGGGCTTTGTGATGGCCACTCCAATACCTTGACTTTGCTGTCCTTAAGCCATTTTGCCACAACCTTGGAAGTATGCTTGGGGTCATTGTCCATTTGGAAGACCCATTTGGGACCAAGCTTTAACTTCCTAACTGATGTCTTGAGATGCCGCTTCAATATATACAGATAATTTTCCTGCTTCATGATGCCATCTATTTTGTGAAGCGCACTCGTCTCTCCTACAGCAAAGCACCCCCACAACATGATGCTGCCAGCCCTGTGCTTCACGGTTGGGATGGTGTTCTTCGGCTTGCAAGCCTCCCCCTTTTTCCTCCAAACATAACGATGGTCATTATTGGCCAAAAAGTTCTATTTTTGTTTCATCAGACCAGAGGATATTTTTCCAAAAAGTACGATCTTTGTCCCATGTGCAGTTGTAAACCGTAGTCTGGTTTTTTATGGCGGTTTTGGAGCAGTGGCTTCTTCCTTGCTGAGCGGCCTTTCAGGTTATGTCGATATAGGACTCGTTTTGCTGTGGATATAGATAATTTTGTACCTGTTCCTCCAGCATCTTCACAAGGTCCTTTGCTGTTGTTCTGGGATTGATTTGCACTTTTCGCACCAAAGTACATTCATCTCTAGGAGACAGAGCGCGTCTCCTCCCTGAGCGGTATGACGGCTGCGTGGTCCCATGGTGTTTATACTTGCGTACTATTGTTTGTACAGACGAAAGTGGTACCTTCGAGCGTTTGGAAATTGCTCCCAAGGATGAACCAGACTTGTGGAGGTCTACAATTGTTTTCCTGAGGTCTTGGCTGATTTCTTTTGATTTTCCCATGGTGTCAAGCAAAGAGGCACTGAGTTTGAAGGTAGGCCTTGAAATACATCCACAGGTACACCTCCAATTGACTCAAATTATGTCAATTAGCTTATCAGAAGCTTCTAAAGCCATGACATAATTTTCTGGAATTTTCCAAGCTGTTTAAAGTCACAGTCAACTTAGTGTATGTAAACTTCTGACCCACTGGAATTGTGATACAGTGAATTTTAAGTGAAGTAATCTGTCTGTAAACAATTGTTGGAAAAATGACTTATGTCATGCACAAAGTAGATGTCCTAACCGACTTGCTAAAACTATAGTTTGTTAACAAGAAATTAGTTTCAATGACTCAACCTAAGTGTATGTAAACTTCCGACTTCAACTGTATATGCGACACACACATACACTAAAAACCCCTCATATCTTCACGTCAGACTCCTGACTGAATAGACTGGGAAGTTAACACAGACGATCCAAACTTCGCAAACTTCCAAGAGTTCCAGCAGACAGACATCAGGAGGACAGAACCATCCCACTTCTTCTTAGCAGGTTGAGACGCTGCATGCTGACGGACAGTTTCATTTACAGCCAGTGCAGGGGATTGCACACTAATTTACTCAGGCTATAGGAGACTGTTCCTTTAAAGCAGCAGAGTGCCGGGTTCATTCTAATGAACCACTGTAAATCCACACTGCACTCATTTCAGTCCTCATTTGCATTGAAATGGAAGTGCCATATTTCATTCTCTTCCTTGGTAACCTTCAATCACTTATTTATATATTTGGAGAACCCTGTACAGGGAGCCACGGGCACACTGTTTTCAGACATTGACGTAAATGACAACAATCTGAGTCATTATCAGAGAACAACTCCAGGTGGGGGATGCTGACATCAACACAGATGTTTCCAGAAGTCAATATGCAGCCTATGCAGATTTGGAGAGAACTTAAAACTGACCAGGTAAGACAGGTTTCCCATAAGGCATTATGAAATACACAGAGTCCGTATAAAGATGCTCTACCTAGGTCTTATCTACTTAATTTATTGAACAATTCATTTGTATAATTTGTCTAATTTGTATAAATGCATGTGGTATATGCATTGTAACATTGCTGGTGGCAAGCACACCATGATGATTTATTACAGACATGACAATGATAAATAATACTCGGAGAAAACCATTCCGTCATACCCTCTGAGACGTCACAGTCACAGCTTCAGTGACTGTCACCTCAATGCAGCGTCATACATCACACACACGCCAAATAAATGTCATCTGTACCTTTCCCCATATTTTTATTATGTGGTGTGATTTCCCCTCTCCAATTTCCTCCAAGCCCCCCCGGTGTTAATTATCAGGCTTCTTTCCCCTAGAGCAGCACAGAGCTGTGGAAGTGCATTAATCTTGATTCTCCACTCCAGTACAAAGCCTTGTTTGAAGAGACTCCTGTGGTAAGCCCCAAAGGCAAAGTGATTCAGAGTCAGAAGGAAAGAGGAGAGGGAGAAAAGAGTTGCAGATCGCTCTGTGTTTACACTGGGAAACCTGGCCGCCTGGCAAAGCAGCATGCAAACCATTCATCCCCTTCTTCCTCAGTGTTATAATCATCATCTGTATGATGAATATCAAGCTGTGCGTCTGTGATGACATCAGAAGGGACCATGGGCTATTATGATTTATTGATTTGGTCTGTGGTAGAGTAATGAGGTCACTTTCATGTCATCATCCCATTCCCACTCAGTGGACTGATGTCTGCTGAGTGGACCTGTCGGTGTTCTGGGGACTAACTAGGAGCTCTACAATTAAATGTGACCCCATTCTATGTTCCATATTTTCTCTCCATCCATGTAATTTAATGGTCTGCTCTCATTGCTGTAGTGTAATTACAAGGTTTTCAAAACATGTTCCTTCGTTAAAAATGTAGTATATAGTGAGCCTTGGATCCAGTGCAGCTAGTAATTGGTGGCGAATCAATGTTAGTGAATTCTTTAGACTACTATACTGTTCTGCTCTGCTGGTCTGCTGCTGGCTGGTCACTCTGCTCCCTCTCATCTAATCTGTCATCCACATCACTGCACAGATACAGACAGAGACAGCAGCACACTCTCAGACAGACACGTCTATCGCCCTCACCAAGGATTTTATCTTTAATTAACACAGGTCAATCCAGATATATCCGCCAACGGAAAGACAGAGATTGTATTATGATTTCCATGACAGGAAGTTGTTTTAAGCCTGTGTCGGGTTGAATAATCATTAATTGCACTGTCATCACTGTGGCTGAGTGACAGAATTCATGAGAGCTCATTCATTTAAACAGTCACAGTGTCTAGGTTGAGGAAGGTGATCCTTTTGAAACCTTCTAGAACTGGAATTCTGAGGGCTTTTAATGGCAAAAAATGTTATGCCCTTGATTTCTTGTAAATCGTTAGTCCTCAGTTCTAGAATAGTTTCTCATTATGAAATCTTGTTCTACAGCATTGAGGCACTAAGCCCAGTTTGTCAACACAGTGATACACATCTTTCAGCCCAGACGCCTTCCATTTGGAGCCATGTATTTTCTCCCTGAGATTCACATAAAAAGACATTTTAGGCTGCGCTTACACAGGCAACCCAATTCTGATCTTTTTTTAACTAATTGGTATTTTGACCAATCAGATCAGCTCTGAAAAAGATCTGATGTGAAAAGATCTGATGTGATTGGTCAAAAGACCAATTAGTGAAAAAAATATAAGAATTGGGCTGACTGTGTAAACGCAGCCTTACCGTCTGCAAATCCAGCATATTTGTGCCTATTCCCATTTGGGTATGCTAACTTCTCTGTATTTACATTTCTGCCTTCTGTAATTCTCTTGATGTTCTCAACACACACCTTTCCTTCTTCTGACAATAGTTTAGCAGTATGTAATTAATTTAGCCAATTTAAAAGAACAGTGTTCCAACACAATTATACCAGCTCATATTTGAGATGACATTTGTAATAGGTGTAAACAAGTCTGAAGGTGTGTGCTACTGTGTACTGTATGCCAGTGGAGGCCTCTATAAAAGTCCCAACCCCAGTTGGACAACTCATGTGGCCAATGAGAGAAGAGACAAAAGTGCAGGCGCCAGGCTCCCGGCCCTCTGCCCCGGCGGGGTTGATGGAGGACGTGATGAATGCTCTGGAGGAGTGTCTCTCCATCCATGTAATGAAGGGGGATTGGACAGTCATGCCAGGCCAGGGGCATCATGACAGCAGCAGTGACCAAAGACCCTGAGCCAGGTATATTAAGTGTTGCTGACAGCCAGGTGACACCAGAGCTCTGTGTTGTGTTGACTGCACATGACTCAGTACCATGTCACCATGATGGAGTGGTAAACAGCCTTCAGGATCCATAGACCACCTGAGACGCTCTATACGTAATGTATATATGTGCCGCTGCATGCATACCACAGCCCACCGCACTGAACTGTCAAGGGGCCCCAAGGCAGTGGGTTGTAGGGAGGGAGGAGGGAAGGTGGGTGGTCTCCATGCTGTGTATTACATACCCAGGCTCTCATCTGCATTATGAGTAATCTATGCTAGTTAATTGAGCCCAGAGGCAGTTGGCTTCAATGAAGCCTCCTGTATTTTTATAGTGCAAAATAGAAGAAAAATAGCTCTCAGAGGAGCTCTCTGTCGAGAGGCAAACAGAGCAGAACTCCTGCCGTGTTCATTAGCTGTCATTGATCAGTGATTCAGTCCCCACACTCCCGCTGCACACTGATATTACGAGTTTCTTGTCATGAAAATCGTTATTAAGGTAAAAAACAAACAAGTGCAGCCAGCCCAGCAACTTTGGTCCTTATATTATATTTTTCACTGCACTATTCTGATGCGTATGGCTCCGCGCCAAACCTCTCCAAGCAAAGCTACAAAATACTATGCAGTCAGTGATATTCTGAGCAGCAAAACTATCCATCCTAGACCATCCTCCAATATCAATATGATGCAGTTTTTTCTCCCATCTCTTTATTGGCTTTCCCTCATCATCCAGTAGCTGGTGCTTCTGTACAGTACAATATTATATGGTTGCAGACTCATTATCCTGATAAATGGCTGACACAATAAGCTAAATAACGCACATAGCCAACACCTCCCGGGAGAGCTCTAGCCCAGCGTAAGTGTCCTGTCTGACATCATCAACATCAGACGAGCCTCGCCGCGGCGCTGAGACAACAGTAACCTGAGGGGCCGCGTCGCCGCCTGGCGCCTGCCCTCTCCACAGAAACACCCAAAGGTCACACCGACATGCCAAGCGAAGCTTATTCCTCACCTCACGCCAGCTCTCTTGCTCTCGGTCTCTCTCTCTCTCTCTCTCTCTCTCTCTCTCTCTCTCCATCGCTCTCTCTCTCAACGACGAGCCACGGTACAGCAGCTATACCTTAAATGCTCTAGGAACCATTTCCCATTTTTATATCTCACTTTATTTCTTCGCCTAGTTATCTCTTCCTCATTCTTATAAAAAAGAGAAGAGTGGGGCTCCTCAAAGTGATGTGCTGTCTCTGCTCGCTAAAACAGGACAGAGACAGAATAAGCCCTTCGGCCAACACTGTAAAACATAACAATGAGATAGATTCTTAGAATGACAGTCCAGAGTTTAAGTGGATATACAGGGGAAAATTCAAATCAATATTTTAGAGCTCTAGTAGAAAAGAGGGTGGAGAGGGCCATTATCTAGAGCTAATTGTACCTATAGGGCCTGTCCTATTAGACGTATTAATATCTACTCTCTCATTGGAATTCATTTGTGGTACTGGCTGTTGCTGGATGACTAGGCCATATCTGTCTCTCTGCCTCTCCTCTCTCACATTCACACAGGATTTCCTTTATTCTCTTTGTGTCTGGCCTTGACAATGCATCCTCCTTCCATTGGCAGATATAATATCAGGCATGTGTGCTGCAGCTCGCAGTACAATGGGATTCTGAGGTTCTCTTTGCATGACTCATTTGGAGTAATATGTCCTCCTGATTAACGTGGATCATTAAATTGTGTCAAACGTACACGTTTACACTGCATATCTCACCATGCTATAGCCGATAACAAACGCAATCGAGCTGTCTATTAGCCTTTCAGGTAAAAGCCTACTGGCAGACAAGGTGAGAGTCCTCCACTATGAATGACACTTCCCTCAAGGACACACAGTCCTCTGTGAGGAATTACATGAGATGCTTCACCATTGTTCAATGTTTCAGCGAGCACTCACTACGGCTAATTACTAACCATGGCAACAGCTCTGGATGTGAACACAGTATGGACACGCAAGGTGAGTGAATTGCATACCCAGTGGCCTGCAGTTGTTGTATGAAATATAAGAATAGAAAATAATAATTAATCACATATAAACAAATATATCAAGAAGGTAAAAGGTTTTACCGAAAACAAAATGTCCAATGACACTAAAACAAGATAATCAGATGCACTGAACTTCCGTTATTAAATAAGATATGCTGCACTCTGCATAAATGAGGTAATCGATAAAAAAATGGCCACAGAAATATTAAAATAATTGATCAGTGGTGATTCAGCAGGAGAATATGGTTTACAGGATATTGACCTGTGACAGTGTTAGGACTGAATGTGAAGGTCAGGGCGTAGTAATGTCAGATAACCTCACAGACAGTGGCTCAAATGGCACCCTATTCCCTATATAGTGCACTACTTTTGAGCAGGGCTTATTGGATTCTATAGGAAATAGGGTGCCATTTTGGACCCAGACAGTGACTCTTGGTGCCTCTACTTTATTTGGGGTAGTTAGAGGAAATGAGTTCCTCCACCCTCTATCATCATGGTTGACCATCTCAGCAAATTATATTTTTATGACTTAATCCAATCACTGTACAATAAAAACATACTGTGACCGTATATAGACGCACAATAAAGATATTGATATCACTGTCTTGACACCAAATAACTTTGCTTTGCGTTATTACAGCAAGAGAAACATCTGTATAATTTGCATAGTAACATAATATGTGTGAGTTGACAAAGTGTGGTGGTGAAATGCAGTGTCAGCTCCTTCACTCCAGCTGGCCCTCGTGATTATTCTCCAAATGTGATTAATATAATTATAGGGAAACTATCCCATCCTCTTATTAACAGATCCATGTCTTGAACCCCTAAACCTGCCCTATGAAATCCAGCTATTTTATGGATGGAAGGAAAATAAAGAGGAGGCTCCCACACTGCATTCATTGCTTCCTTTAATGTGACAGGTTCAATCTTAGTCAGGTCAAAATTGATGGAAAGCTTCTGAAACGCCTCTAAAAATATCCACGAGCAATATCAAACATGCTCGTCATAATGAAAGAGGAAAATATAGATTTCACAGAAAAAGCTGTGGTGACAAAAATGTGCTTGGCCTTCACGGCTTTAACCTCCCTCTGTCAGCTAGTGAAGCTTTCCTAAAATAGCCACAACACAGTTCCCAACCTGGGCTTCCTGGCCTGGGCAGTCCTTTCACCCAGGCCTAGGCAGGAAGGGTAGGACCAGGGGAGTGAGGTGGAGCCTGACACAGCCTCCCAATGCTTGGCCTGCCGATGGGCCAGCCCATCCCTCTCTCCAGACAGGCAGCAGACCAGGGGCCACAAAGGCCAGGCTCCAGTCACTGGGTGATGGATGAGGCCTCACAGTCTGCCACTGCATTACTGCTGCTGTCTGTGCATGGTCCATCTGACCCTCACTACAGAGAGACAGACAGACAGATAGATAGATAGACAGAGAGTATACTGCACTGGGCTGTTCTGTTCTGGGAGAGGGAACACACCACACCATCCAGACACTCCATAAGTCTCTCTAGACAGTGCCGTTACACAGCTGCATGGTAGGCAACCATACTGTACATCCTCTTCAGATAGCAAGCTGAATACTAGAGACTGAACGTCAGAGACATTTCTCCAATATTTAGATAGCTAGCTATTAGTGGCTTGCTTTTTGAGGAGTGTGTATGGCTACATGGCAGGCAGGGTTGGGTAGGTTACTTTCTAAATGTAATCTGTTACAGTTACTATTTACTTGTCCAAAATGATAATCAGTAAAGTACATTTTGGATTACCCAAACTCAGTAGTATAATCTGATTACTTTCAGTTACTTTTGGATTACTTTCCCCTTAAGATACATTACAAGAAGGCAAACAGGATCCATCAAATGCATTTGGTGTGTACTCATAGTGGTCTCTGACTTGTGGTCATAGAAAAAACTTAAACTTGCGTATTTTCTCAATGCTGAATTGAATGTCATAAAACAGAAAGGTGTCATAATGAAAAAGATAAAATTCTCGCAAACATCCTTTCTAGATTTTAACATAATCCAATAAGTAATCATCTAGTTTTTCAAAAGTATCTGTAATCTGATTACTGTTTAGAGTTTTTTTTATTAAAATGTAATCAGATTACATGTAACTGATTACATGTAATCATCAGTTACTCCTCAACCCTGAAGGTAGTGTACTGTAGGTCGGTGGGCTGAGCCGACAAGCATCATCCCTCTAAATGATTTATGCAGTCAAATTCCTCTCTTTTTTTTTTACATGCTAAATAAATACCGTGAGCAAAAGATTGGCATAGTCAAATCAACTAAAGGGAGCAAATACACTGTAAGAAACAGATTATAAATAGAGTGACTTGTTGAGGTGACGGAGACTATTATCAACACCTATGTGTCTGTCTGGCTGGGAGAGAGAGAGAGAGAACGAGCGAGAGAGAGAACGAGAGAGAGAAAGTTGATGCTTCTCACTTTACAACCAGCCTGTCTTTTTTTAACCTCCTCCTGTATTCTTGTGTCACTCCCACAGAGACACACAAACACACCTGGTGCTGGCAGCTTAATGAGTCATCGCTCCAATGATTAAAGGTCTAATGCGGACGTTTTTTTATCTCAATATCAAATCATAACATGCTGTAATTGAGGAAAATCATGTGTTTGACGGCACCGGGCCTTTAACATTAATTGGGCTTTAAGGGGGGTTAGGAAGGAGCTGGAATATTCAAAACCCACTTCTAATGACATTGCACAGAAATACATTTGTCATAGCAACCAATGACCCAAGACATTCCCAAATTTCTGATTGTCCTTCACAGAATGAATGCAGCCTGAGGCTCATTACAGAAGCAGTTACCCACAGCCTCTGCAGACCTTGGGGCCTCAAGAGCACTTACTGCCTCCTGAAAATGAAATGTGAAGACAACATGACATGACAAACACAAACGCACCCACACGGACAGGCACACAAACACATGAAGGATGTGTAATGATGTCATATTATGTAAATCTTACCTGTGTTCTATTGGCTTTAGCTTTTCAGGGGGTCATGGCTGAAAGACAGAACAACAGAGGAATATGAGCTTCGTAATGCTAGTAAGACAATTAGAATCATAGAACAATACAACATTGTCCAGTAGAACTGTTGGCTATTTGCAGCTGAAAGTGGTTCCCAGTAGCATGAGATGTGAACATGTATGTAGCCAGCCTTCATACCATCTTTGTAATCTGCGTGTAGGGCTGTTGCGGTGACTATTACCGCCACACACGAGCCATGTGACCGTTGAGTCACAGTAATCTCCTTTTATGCACTCTTGACATGCATTAGTAGTACCCAACTCACTAAAGACCATCAGGTCACTAATGGCCTGGTACTCAGGGCTCTATTGTCCCTCTAACCACTCTGACATTAATGCAAATGAAATAGAAAATCCCATCAAACACATCATCAAACAGTATGTGTTTTTAAAACTCACCCAACTATGATGATCAATTTGAAGAAAGAAGTTCAACAACAGGTTGAAACTGAGTGTAAAACATGGTCATTGTGGATGTTGTTTCAAAGCCTGACACAATTAAATGGGCAGTGCTTTGTAAGGTGATAATTCATTCAAAACACCAATATGCATATTCAAGTTTATGCATACGCATTGGCCTGTGAGCCCAACACCACCCCCCTAAAAAAAACGAAACTAAAACAATGATTTGCCGTTTCTAGTAATCACCTTTGAGAGTGGACTGCATTATTATGCACACTGGATGGACTGTTACCTTATGCTACACTCCAAACTTTCTATCCATGAGTCTAGGAGAGAACTTATAGGCCTATGCAATGCGGTAAATTGATTGTGCAGGGCCGCTAAGCCTTCAATTACAGTGAATTTGCATTTGATTTTGAATAGCCTAGAAATAGGGCCTTTTTTATATTTTCATAATTAAGAGGCTGACACATTACCTTTAGCTACAGCATATCTCACCACCGTGCATCCCTCCCCCCCCCCCCCCTCTCTCTTTCATTACTTACACGCAGAGAGAGGAGCTGTCAACAGTTTAATGAAATAGGTTTCGGTGTGAACACCCCTTCAAATTAGTGGACTTGGCTATTTTAGCCACACCCGTTGCTGACAGGTATATAAAATCGAGCACACAGCCATGCCTGTCTCTTATACACATCTAGATGTGTATAAGAGACAGCTTCCATTACTTTCTCCATCACACAGAGAGAGGAGCTGTCAACAGTTTAATGAAATAGGTTTCGGTGTGAATACATGTTACTCTCGATGTTCCTGATCAGATTTCACTAGGTATCCCAAATGAAGCACTGGGTAGCTGTAGTAACAGGGTTGGAGAGCCCATGGCATACAGAGTTTGGGTGGAATATCACCTGTCGCGCAGCAAGAGGCTGCATGCTCCTCAAACAGTGATTGATGCATGGAGTGAAATAACCAGAGTAGCCTGAAAAACGAACCAGCAGGAAAGCGGCCTCCATTCACTATTAGAGAGCATATGGATGACCTGTCTTTTTCCCTCTGTCCCTGTTCCTACCCATTTAATAATGGGCCTTTCTAAATCAAAACAAATGTTACATATTAGTAAAGACAAGATTAAATTGAGAATAGTGAACAGCATGTGAAGCCTGAGGAAAAGAACATAGTGCAATATTTATTTTACTACTTTCACAAACATCAATAGCCGTCACGTTCCTGACCTTATTTCCTTTGTTTTAGTCTTTGTTTAGTTGGTCAGGACGTGAGCTGGGTGGGTATATTCCATGTTATGTGTTTTCATTGGTTTAGGGTTGTCTAACTAGCCTGATATGGTTCTCAATCAGAGGCAGGTGTTTTACGTTGTCTCTGATTGGGAACCATATTAAGGTAGGCTGTTCTCACTGTTTGTTTGTTGCGTTCTTAGTTTCCTAGATTCACATGTTCAGGACTGTAGCGTCGTTGATTTCGTTTTGTTTGTGTTGAATAAGTGTTCAAATAAATATTACATTTACATTTAAGTCATTTAGCAGACGCTCTTATCCAGAGCGACTTACAAATTGGAAAGTTCATACATAATCATCCTGGTCCCCCCGTGGGGAATGAACCCACAACCCTGGCGTTGCAAGCGCCATGCTCTACCAACTGAGCCACACGGGACCAATATGTATACATACCACGCTGCAATTTGGTCCTCCTCTCCTTCAACCAACGACGAGAGTCGTTACAATAGTCAGTCGCATAATGCAGCCCATATTTGTTTTGATTTCTACGACATTCTAAGGTTTGTATCATTCACAACTAAAGTTGCCAAATAACTCTAAATCTAGTGTATCTGACCTGTTTCAAATCCCTTTTACGCCAAACATAGCCACTTCATATGCACACTCGCTCCGGAATGGGAACAATATCCTTTCTATTTTATTCAGCAAAGTTAAATTATATTATTCTTACTATAAAATCATATAATATAAAATAAGGGCACAGGACTTATAAGCATATATTGTAGCTAAATGAACAAGCCTACAGCCTATGGCATAGATAGGATAACATACGGTTGGCCAACTCATATTCTGTTCTTCTGAAATAAAATGTCTTCATATCATAATGTTTCTTTAGACATGCCTAAAATAAACAACAGATTTATTGTGATGGTGTATATTACTTTTTTTTTCTTTCCCCCATGTAAAAAAAAAGAAATGTCCTCTCACTGTCAACTGCTTTTATTTTCAGCAAACTTAACATGTGTAGGCCTCCCGGGTGGCGCAGTGGTCTAGGGCACTGCATCTGGCCCAGGCTCTGTCGCAGCCGGCCGCGACCGGGAGGTCCGTGGGGCGACGCACAATTGGCCTAGGTTTGGCCGGTAGGGATATCCTTGTCTCATCGCGCTTCAGCGACTCCTGTGGCGGGCCAGGCGCAGTGCGCGCTAACCAAAGGGGGCGGGTGCACGGTGTTTCCTCCGACACATTGGTGCGGCTGGCTTCCGGGTTGGAGGCGCGCTGTGTTAAGAAGCAGTGCGGCTTGGTTGGGTTGTGCCTCGGAGGACGCTTCGGAGGAGCCCGTACGGGAGTTGTAGCGATGAGACAAGATAGTAATTACTAGCGATTGGATACCACGAAAATTGGGGAGAAAAGGGGGTAAAATCTATTAAAAAAATACAAAAAATACAAAATTAACATGTGTAAATATTTGTATGAACATAAGATTCAACAACTGAGACATAAACTGAACAAGTTCCACAGACATGTGACTAACAGAAATTGAATAATGTGTCCCTGAACAAAGGGGGGGGGGGTCAAAATCAAAAGTAACAGTCAGTATCTGGTGTGGCCACCAGCTGCATTAAGTACTGCAGTGAATCTCTTCCTCATGGACTGCACCAGATTTGCCAGTTCTTGCTGTGAGATGTTATCCCACTCTTCCAACATGGCACCTGCAAGTTCCTGGACATTTCTGGGGAGAATGGCCCTAGCCCTCACCTTCCGATCCAACAGGTCCGAGTGTAACGCTCATTTCTTCGACGATAAATGCAAATCCGACCATCAACCCCGACCATCACCCCCTCGCACTTTTTGCCAGTCCTGTCTGGTCCAGCGACGGTGGGTTTGTGCCCATAGGAAACATTGTTGCCGGTGATGTCTGGTAAGGACCTGCCTTACAACAGGCCTACAAGCCCTCAGTCCAGCCTCTCTCAGCCTATTGCGGACAGTCTGAGCACTGATGGAGGGATTGTGCGTTCCTGGTGTAACTCAGTCCCGCAGGTGTGATGTTCGGATGTACCGATCCTGTGCAGGTGTTGCTACACATGGTCTGCCACTGCGAGGACAATCAGCTGTCTGTCCTGTCACCCTGTCGTGCTGTCTTAGGCGTCTCGCAGTACGTACAATTTATTGCCCTGGCCACATCTGCAGTCCTCATGCCTCCTTGCAGCATGCCCAAGGCACGTTCACGCAGATGAGCAGGGGCCCTGGGCATCTTTCTTTTTGTGTTTTTCAGAGTCAGTAGAAAGGCCTCTTTAGTGTCCTAAGTTTTCATAACTGTGACCTTAATTGCCTACCGTCTGTAAGCTGTTAGTGTCTTAACGACTGTTCCACAGGTGCATGTTCATTAATTGTTTATGGTTCACTGAACAAGCATGGGAAACAGTGTTTAAACCCTTTACAATGAATATCTGTGAAGTTATTTGGATTTTTACGAATTATCTTTGAAAGACCGAGTCCTGAAAAAGGGACGTTTCTTTTTTTTGCTGAGTTTAGATGTTCCAAAAGCATGCATCAGCGGCTTGGATGCATGGAAGCCTGGAGAAGCTAAACGTGTTTATGTTAATTAGCGGTCAAATTACCTTGAGACCAGCATTTTTTTGCATGACAATAACCGTCTGACAAAATTTCATGAAGGCCACAGCCCTATTTGTGGGGTTATAGGTCCAAAACATCAGACCACTCTGGAGGCTCTCACATTAGTTTACAGTATTTACCCAACCTTATCATGACTCTCCCTAATGAACGAATGAGGCGGGATTACAATCTAACGGTTGTCTCTCTCTTTAACCCCCAACCCCCTGTCCCTCCCTCTCTCCTCTCATCTCCTGTGTGTGTGTGCACCAACCTTGCCCAGGATAACAGGAAGCAGAGGGCATAGTGCTTTATTTAATTAGCCACTGCAGCGGAGTGCTCATGTGGAACCGACGCGTGGCGCGCCCTGGAACACTAAGGGGAGGCAGATCAGGGGAGTGAGATGGATTGACGACACGTCGCCTCCCCCCATGGGGGCTTCACTGGGCTGAAGGGGTACGGGTCACATGACAGGGAAGGGGGGGACAGATGACGTTTGTGTACAGGAATTCATCCTGGGAATGCTTGTTGCTGTCCCCTAAACCCTGCTTGACTAATGGAGAGCCCTGCCCCTGAGTGTACAGTATACCTCTTCTCCCAAAGACACATCCGTCCTGCGAGCTCTTTGCAATTACTTTATCTAAACTTCTGATCAGTGCTGCGTGCCGTCAATGGGCCTCCATGTTGTTGTGATGCAGAATGCTGCTGTCTGCTTTCATTAGGTCTGACAGCGCTCGTTATTCCACATGATTTAGGAGCAGCTATCCCTCCTCTATCTCTCTCATATTGTGACAATGATCTGCTGGCCTTCTCTTCCCGGACCAACAGATAACCCTTCAGAAGAGGCTAAACCCTGCTCAGTACGCAAAGCACACGCCATTAACAGTTCAAAGAGGAGAGAGGGAAACCTTCTAGCAACACACTACCTAACAGTATCTGGCCAAGTAGTATGGTAATATATGAAAAGTCAATGAAATATCCAACATTGTAGGGACACAATTAGCAGAGTCAGGTGCTGGTCTTCTCATGTGTTTGATTATAGGAAAGGTCCCACCCACAAATGATGCGTGAAAGTAGAACAGAACATGAACATGCCTGAATATTACAGTCCTCATTCTGATGCAATTGGCTTTTTACACCAAAACCCCATTCTCAGGGTGCAGTTTGATAGTGTTGAAGTAAACTCCCTCTTGAGGAAGGAGTGTACTGTACTATACTAGTGAGGAACACAATCTGAAGCACACGAGTTATGCAGAAGAACACTTAGCRGTAGAGCACAGGGACGTCTGTTAATTAGCTCTCCTGAAGTTCTTCTGTGGCCCACATCCACTAATGAAGGAATCATAACGACTGTATTTACATATCTTTAAGCAGTAATATGTGACACACTGGGACAGCACATGAGAAGAGGAGCACCACAGACTACACTGGCTGCATTGGCTGTGTAAAGATAGGCCTGTCGGGTTTGACTGTGGCTGGGGAGAGAGGCTGGGGAGAGAGGCTGGGGAGAGAGGCTGACGCTGGGGAGAGAGGCTGGGGCGAGAGGATAGGTCTGGGTCGGGGGAGAGAAGCGGGGGCTGGGGATAGAGACTTAGGCTGGGGAGAGAGGCTGGGGCTGGGGAGAGAGGTTAGGACTGGGGATAGAGACTTAGGCTGGGGGAGAGGATGGGGCTAGAGAGAGAGGCTGGGGCTAGGAGAGAGGGTGGGGAGAGAGGCTGGGGCTGGGGAGAGAGACTGGGACTAGGGAGGAGGGTGGGGCTGGGGAGAGAGGCTGGGGCTGGGGAGAGAGGGTGGGGCTGGGGAGAGAGGCTGGGGCTGGGAGAAAGGCTGGGGCTGGGGAGAGAGGCTGGGGCTGGGGAGAGAGGGTGGGGCTGGGGAGAGATGGTGGGGCTGGGGAGAGATGGTGTGGCTGGGGAGAGATGGTGAGGCTGGGGGAGATGGTGGGGCTGGGGAGAGAGGCTGGGGCTGGGGAGAGAGGGTGGGACTGGGGAGAGAGGCTGAGGCTGGGGATAGAGGCTGGGGCTGGCTCTCTAGACTCCTCTCACCTTCTCCTCATCAGGAGTACTGAGTAGATAAGTGAGGATTGCAGCTGGACATTTTTCATGACTTTGTGGTTCTCCTAATACCCATGGTCATGGGAATATGACTATTTCATGAAAGGACACAAAACAATGTGCAATGTGTAATCTTGATTCCCTGAGGAAAGGGAGGGAGATGTAAGCCTAACATGTAAGAGATGGAGATGTGAGAGTTTCTCTAGAAATCACGTGGTCATGCCTTTTCCCTTTCGTAATGTGGTTGTTGAACTTTACTTTTCAGGTTTGTCATGGTTGAAGAGATTAAACAGCTATCCCACTGAATTGTGGAGGCTKTTATAAACACTGCTATGGGAATACACCAACTCTGATGTGACTGAGTCTGAGGCAGCTGCKCTAGCCGTTTCCTGTGCAGTGTATTAAAATCATCAAGATATTTAGGTTGACGAGCTATTGCACCTGACGATCTAATGCGATTCAAGCGACTGTCATCCATCTTTCAGCTGTTGCCTTGGAGGATGCGTGACGTGGTCTCACTCCATGGTATCAGCATTATGGAGCATGACACTAGCTTGTCTTCAACCTTGACGGCACCTTGTCTCTGCAAGCCAGGTAGGAGGGTTAATTCACCTCACAAACCGGAGACCATTTTCATTTCTCTCTGCCTCTTTCGGAGGGTGCTCAAATTGCTCTTTCTGATGTTGTTTCCCTCATGAAAGAACTGGGTCATGACGATGCACACTCTGCCAGTGCCCTGTTTCTAGGGCCTAGGCTAACTCCACAGAGCCCAGGATGCAGAGAGAGCAGAGCAGAGAGACAGACAGGGGCTAGTGGGGCAAAGAGAGAGATTGCAGCCCACTCCAAACAGTGTGCTGCTCTGGGATTACTGCAGCTAACTCTAAACTGCGCATCACGCTCAGATTACAAAACTAATTTCAGAAAAGAGGTGAGGGTAGGGGAGTGGGGAGTATGTGTGTGTGTGTACTCAATGTGTATGTGGAAAGAGAGGAGGGGGAATGGGTGTTGTTGGCTCTTCCAGCTGCAAGCACATCAAGGATTTCAGGCCAGGCATCTTGTTTGTAAAGCGGTACCCTGCTAGCTTGCTGCTCTAACGCCGGTGAGGGGAACGCCTCCCCTTCCAAACGCAGAAGCCCAGGATGAGCCCAGGCTCCTAGTTATCACTGGTTATTGTTCCAATCAGGCTGTCTTTGAAAAGGGAGCCACGCTCTCCTCCGGACAGCTCATTAAGATAACACACAAACGCAGCTCCCACATCATCCTGCATTTATTAAAGTGGCCTTCATTTCAGCTCCTTTGTCTCACACAGGAACCTCTCCCCTTGTCAGCGCAATTGGAGCCAGATGGCAAAACAAAGCCGCTGTCTGGAGTGTTTWAAAGAGGTACCTCAGACGGCAGAAGAATGAGCCGCTGAGCCCCTCTTCAGCTCACGCCCACCACCACGCATGTGCACCACTGCCCGCACAGGTGTGGCTTTCAAGGAAAAGAGAAAGGTGAGGGGGTTGTTGAGGAGTCAGGAGAAAACAGTGGGTTGAGGTGGAGGATCTTGGAGGTCTTCCTCCTCCTAGCCAGTACTGCACCTGTAGGTATGGGGGCCACTATGAGTTGCTCCTGCCACTGGGCTGCAGAGTTCACTTCGAAACATTCACGAGACATGCATTAGGGAAAGGAGCCATTGTCCACACTGCCCAGAGACCTTCCTTCACCTCTCGGCTTATTAAAATCACATAGCATTAACTGTGGCGGTCACAGGGAGGATAAATAATTCAATCACACTAAAGAAGAAGTCAAATGAATAACTTTAAAGACATTAACGCGGGAGGGAGAGTCGTTCAGACCTGTGCCTGGTATGCACCATGGCCTTGACTCAGAGCACAGAACTTGCTCTGCTAGCTAATTAAACAATTAATTCAGGACACAATATTAAGTAGTATCACACAATTGTGCTGAAAAACGTGCTCACTGCCCAAACATCAGTACTGCATTTATACATTGCACCGGAAGAAGCAGAAATCCATTCCCTGTAAGTTCTTTGCAATTCAATTAAAAATGGAATTAGAATGGGGTATGCATTGAGGAGTAATTAGCCTGTAAATGCATGGTGTAAAAATGTGGTGATGGTTGTTCCAGATGTGCCTTGGCTGACCTGTCTTAGACTGCTCCTCTTCCTGCAGTTCTTTGGCCTCTTCAAGCTCCTTGGCTGTGGAGAGAGAAGAGAAGCCATCAGACCATTAAACACACAGAAAACGCGCAGGCACGCAACAGCACGCACACAATGCACTGTTCCTCTGGATTTCATAAGGCAGCAGCTCATTTAAACCTACGGTGTGCTCATGCTTCACGGCTCAGTCGGAGGCTGAGGCTGCATGTGGCACTGGACCACAGCTGCCCCCCCTGGCCTGGCCCACTCACAAAGACAGTAATCACATTAAGCTATGGCCACTGGCCCTCCTCTCTGGAAACATACTGTCAACTGGGCCAGGCTGACAGAACCCACAGTGATGGGCACACACGTGTGCGTGGGCACACGGAGGCAGTAATAAATGTGCTCACGCACACACACACACATACACACAAGCACACCTACACACACGCACGCACACTCCAAAAATAGACCAGGAACAGAGGAACCAGAGGACGGCTGATTTGAATTTCCTGACACCATCCTCAGCTCCATTGTGTTAGAGAGAGTCTGCATTTAGTGTCAGATACTTACTGCATGCCCAGATTCAACTGATCATTGGACCAAATTAAACGTGAAAGCAACAATATTGTTTCTGAGTTTTTTTGTATGTCTGCTGCAATTTACAAGACTGACAGAGAGAGAAAATCCTTGCAAAATAACCAAAAAAATTGCAGCAGAAAAAAGATTGGTATCTTTCATTTAAAATATATATGCTGCTTCTATTGTAGTGTCCAGTCCTTCATACATCACACTATTCCATTTCCGTTCCACATTCCTTCAAGTCTATTTTGGATTCGCATTTTGAAAACACCACACTCAGACAGTATGTGTATGCCCACAGGTTATAATTTCTCAGAGTGATTCATTCAAATCTCCAGCTTTTCAAGTGAGTTGTTTTCCCCCTTTCTTCGCATGGCATACCTACCTATTTCTGGATCCCTCCTCAGAATGATTATCTGGGAGGATTTCACAGGAATCCATTTGAGAAGGTCACATATTTGAGCAGCTGTCCTCCTCTAAATTCTGGTGCCAAAAGGACATTTAGTTTAAACAAACATTCACTAGAAACTTTTACAGCATTTGTGTTTTTTATGATGAAGACAGAGGGAATAGATTCACCGACCTCCGCTCTCTCTCTCTCTCTCTCTCTCTCTCTCTGTCTGTCTGTCTCCCTTTACCTCAGCACTATGACGTCACTCTATAGCTCTAAAAGTTGGTTAGAAAATATGAATAATGAATGTGGAGTGTAAATGTTCTGTGAGAGACCTTGAGCCGCCTCTCCTCAGTTAACAGCCAACACTTCCTGTCCTGATGCAACAACCTCTGACACTATGGGAAGAGCAGCCTCAAGGGACACTTCTACAGTACCAGGATGAACCAGGCCTTTTAGAGACGCCTCTATGTCAAAGTCAAAATGGTGGCTGCCATCCACWGAGTTTGAGTGAAATCTGCTCTGGCAAGGGGAAGCAGCCATCGTAAAACTCTGAGATGGATTTCAGAGTTTAGGTCCAATATAAGAAGGTTATTTAAGTGATTAGTTATATCACATATGCATTCAGGGATAAAAACAAGTGAGTGCAGCAGCTGGATGAAGCACCTGGAAGATGGAAGCTCACAGAGGACAGATATTCCCTGTACCCAGGGGAGTGATTTGAATCATCCATGTCCCCACGATGACCTTCATCTATCACAGAGGGCCATTCGTCCCATGTCACCTACACATAACACACTCCACATAACACACTCCACATAACACACTCCAAATAACACACTCCGAGGGTACGTCTGATTAAATCACACGCTCATTTGAATGTAAAATGAGCTTCATGAATATGGTACACTGGTCCATTTACAGCATATGTTGGACATGTATGGTATACACATTCATTATGCAAGAAAGGACGGAAGGAAGGACGGAAGGAAGGACGGAAGGAAGGAAGGAAGGAAGGAAGGAAGGAAGGAAGGAAGGAAGGAAGGAAGGAAGGAAGGAAGGAAGGAAGGAAGGAAGGAAGGAAGGAAGGACAGTTGAATGTCAGAAGATTTACATCGCAGCAGGTTGGAGTCATTCCAAAAACTCATTTTTCAAACCACCTCCACAAATGTCTTGTTAACAAACTATAGTTTCTGGCAAGTTGGTTTAGAAACATCTACTTGGTGCATGACACATTAATTTTCCAACAATTGTTTTTACAGACAGATTATTTTCACTTATAATTCACTGTATCACAATTCTCAGTGGGTCAGAAGTTACCATACCTAAGTTGAACTTGTGCCTTTAAACGAGCTTTGGAAAATTCCAAAAAATTATGTCATGGCTTTAGAAGCTTTTCTGATAGGCTATGACAGTCCATTTGAGTCCATTGAGGTGTACCTTGTGGGATGTATTTCAAAGGTCTAGCCTTCAAAAACAATCCGTTGCCTCTTTCGCTTGACATCATGGGGAAAATTCAAAAAAATCAGCCACAGACCTACGTTCATCTGTACAAACAATAGTATGCAAGTATAAATCATCAATGGGACCACGAAGCCCATCATATATCGCGCTCAGAAGGGAGACACAGTTCTGTCTTCCTAGAGATTTTGAAGTACTTTGTTGTGCGAAAAGTGTGAATCAATCCCAGAACAACAGCAAAGGACCTTTGTGTAAGGAATGCCTGGAGGAAACAGGCACAAAAGTAACTTACCCTATCCATAGTAAAACGAGTCCTATATCCATAAACCTTAAAGGCCGCTCAGCAAGGACGAAAGCCACTGCCTCCAAAACCACCATAAAAAGCCAAACTACGGTTTTGCAAACTGCACATGGGGACAAAGAATTGTACTTTTTTGGAGAAAATTTTGTCCCTCTGGTCTGAATGAAACAAAAAAATAGAACTGTTTTTGGCCCAATAATGAAACCATCTTATGTTTGGAGGGAAAACAGGGGGAAGGCTTGCAAAGCCGTAAGAACACGCAATCCCATACTGTGAAGCATGTAGGTGGGCAGCAATTCCAGTTATGGGGGTGCTTTGCTACAGGAGGACTGGTGCACTTCACAAAAATAGATGGCATGAATGAGGCAAGGAAAATGATCTGGAATATATTAAAAGCCCAAACAATCAAGTCAAGATAGTTTAAAGCTTGGTCGCAAATGGGGTCTTCCAAAATGGCAAAATGACCACACAAGCATATTCCAAAGTAGTGCAAAATGGCTTAAGGACAGAAAGTCAAGGTATTGGAGTGGCCATCCACACAAGCCCTGACTCTCCATCCTATAGAACATTTGCTGGGTAAGAAACTGAAAAAAAGTGTGTGCGAGCAAG
>NC_036850.1:13827624-13836467 GCF_002910315.2 Salvelinus sp. IW2-2015
GGAGACCAACAAACCTGACTCAGTTACACCAGCTCTGTCAGGAGGAATGGGCCAAAATTCACCCAACTTATTGTGGGAAGCTTGTGGAAGGCTACTCAAAACGTTTGACCCAAGTTAAACAATTTAATGGCAATACTATCAAATACTAATTGAGTGTATGTACATTTCTGACCCACTGGGAATGTGATGAAAAAATAAAAGCTGAAATAAATCATTCTCTCTACTATTATTCGGACATTTCACATTCTTAAAATAAAGTGGTGATCCTAACTGACCTAAAAGGGAWTTTTTACTAGGATTAAATGTCAGGAATTGTGAAAAACYGAGTTTAAATGTATTTGGCTGAGGTGTATGTAAACTTCCGACTTCAACTGTATGTGCCCTAACCACATCATTATTGTCACCCTATTACAGATTATCATCATCACCCTCCTTATATCATGCTTGTATCATCTGGATGTTAGGGAACATTTATTTGATATGAACAAGATGTGGTGATTCATCGAGATCCATTTAACAAACACTTGAGTGATAAAAACATGGCCAGATGGCAGAGATATCTCAGCAGTTGGAGTACTTTGTGTTGTCTTTTTCTACCCAACAGCCTTGGCACTGCGAAAGAGGATGTGGGCACTAGGTATCCTCACGCCTTCTGCTGCATTCACAATCTGTCATCTGGAGTAATGGTGCCCAATGACATCACTCGGTTTTATCCTATTAATCATAAATAGAAATAAAATATGATGTTGTATTTGTATAATTCTGATGCTACACTGCCAGCATTTTTCTGACGGTTGTGAGGATGACTGTCTATCTGACAGCTTAGCACACAATTCACTCTAGAGAGACAATGAAATATCAAAGTGAGAGACAGCTTCTTGACAAGATAAAACCAACAAAAATCTGTCCAGCAAGACAAAGATATTGCAGACATCCGCAAATTTCCCCAGGGCATTCCAATGTAACAGAATAAAGTAGAGAAGGAAAACAGCTTGCGACACTAAATAGCTTGAAGGCTGGCTATAATACAAACTGGCCTCCTTCAGAGAACCCACTCTGGGAAGATAATTGTAAAAAAGTCTCGAAATGACTAAGGCCGTTGGGATGGAGAAATGACCAAGCCATCTGTAAAGGACTGGGCACATGACAGACAGAGAAGGACAGAAGACACAACTATTTGCACAGCCAAGGATGGAGGTCAATAGGAAAAGCCTCCTTCCTATTGAGAGAGCAGAGAAGAGAGAGAGAGAGAAGAGAGAAGAGAGAGAGAGAAGAAAGGAGAAGAAGAGGAGGAGAGAGAGAGAAAGCACAGGAAGAAAAACGACGGAAGGAGGGAGAAGAAGAAAGAGATTATAGGAGTACGGTTATTTAACGAGATGCCCGATTGGTTGGACAATTCGGGAGGAGTTGTGATCGGATAAATGTCCTAATAGATGCTTCACGCAGGTTAGTATTTGTCAATTTAAGTTGGTGAGGAAGGCCAGGGAGATAAAAGCAATTTAGGGTTTGGTCTGATTGATAGGAATGTTAGTGGGGGAATGGGGTAGAAGCAATATAGTGAAAGTGTTGTATAATGGGATCATGAGATTGAAACAGCGAGAGTAAATGTCGTACATTTCTCTTACCGGGGAGCGGACAAAGACTATGTGGAGGTGGTGGCTTATATAATACATTAGAAGTAGCGTTCTAAGACAGTATAAAGGGATCTGTGGTAGGTATTCACCCCGAATTTTTGGCATAATCTCCTCGAACCTTGTTGTGTTGTATGAATTTGCTGTAAGCAGCTACGGGTTAGCTATTTTATATATGAGACCATTGCTTCAAGTATTAGCTTTGTAAAAGTTGTGTGAGAGGGTCAAATAGTCTCTTGAGGCCATATGTAATTGATGTGAATAGTTTGTGTAGCAATTGTAATAACATGTTGCTGGCTAACTCCATCTTGAGACGCTTTTCACTCACGAAAAGGGTGCAGATAAAATCAGCAAGGACAGCATTTACATGAGAGAAGGCAACACAGTAAGTTTAGATTGAGTAAGCAACCCGACTACTGTTTATCTCGAATCGTGTCTGAACTTGAAAAGAGCTGCTGAACGTCACGCGATGGAGATGAAAATTCATAGATAATAGCACAAAACATATATGATGTTTCTGGTATAATGTATTTGGTAGTAAATAGTAGGTATTGCATGCGAATCGGCCGTTCGCTGTGTTGGGAAGTTATTTTACAAATAAAACAAAGATCAATTGGTTAGTGTCCAATTTTGAGTAGTAAAAACCTGTCGATCGTAAATGTTTCGCAATATTATACTGTTAAACATTTCTCATCGAGCAATTTTATCGAACGCATAGGATGTATGTGGGAGAGTTTGTGACTACGATCACCGATTTATTTTGTCAAACCTCTATTGGATTTAGTGGTCAAACATGATATGTTGTGAAATTTAATAGATCGTTAGCGTTTATTGCGATTTTGTTGAACTCCTAGCATAGCCAGAAAAACAGCGAAGGGGTTACAAAAATAACAGTTTCGTGAGGTCCTCTCGATTGGCTCAGTTAACATCAGATACGGAAAATCGATCTCTTGTGCTTGAAAAGACAGAGCAACGCTAGGGGTAGAATTATATACAGAAAAGAGTTTTCTGTAAAATGTATAGAAGCAGCGATACTTACTGGGCATGTTGTTATGTGTATTGGTTTTAGTATAGGATGTAAAAAGAATCTTGCTAACTTCTGTACATTGTTAACACCTGATAGCCAGACCAATAACGGCCGAAGGGTTCACATATGTTCCGCTCTATATAAGGATTGGGAACCACAATTGTGCAACATCACGTGATCTTGTTAGTGTCTTAAAAGCAGAAGCAGTTAGGTGGTAGAATTGTTGTAGACGAAACCAAACACGAGTTGTCGTATCATATATGGTTGGAGATAGAGGGGGTCAAACGGCAGTATGTCTTTGGTACAGTTTTTTTTCTGTTGATATTATAAGGAAGCTGTCCAATTTCTGTACTATGCTATCCGAGCAGCCTAGAATATAATATACAAGAAGATTAATCAAAATCACGTCTGAGTTACAGATTTGGGTTACAGACTTGTTGCTTATGAAAGCCAGAAGAGTAGGGTAGAGTTTTGTATTTAGAAACTATATGTCTTTCTCTGTAGAAATGTACCTGAGAGAATGCAGAGGGTCAATAACGGCAGTATTTAGGCTTCGTGAAGATTTAAACCACACATAGAGTAGTGACAAGATATTATAAGCTAAACTGGCTGTGTTACCACGTAAGTTCCATACTAATAAACTTCTCCGCATTTGACAGCAGAGAAGTAGAGGGAAGTTTTAATCCCATATAAGTCTTTGGTCAAACTCTTGGTTTATGGTCACATATGCATTAGGTTGTTCCTCTGAATTTAATTGCACTCTGAACTGTCATGACATTTTTTACGCGAAGCCAAGAAAACAGGCGTAAGGGTTTACACGGAGACATAGCTCTATAGTTACAGTACTGAGGTTCGTTAGACCCGATTTGAAAATACGATTTGCTTGAACAAGCAGAAGAGGTAGGGCGGATGATTTTATATAGAAAAACAGTTGTGCTTTACTCACTGTATGAAAGACTTGTTTAGAAAAGAGTCAAAACGCAGGTACTATTGGGAAAGTGTAAAGTAAGTTTGAGATTGTATATGACACGTAACTTTGTGTACATTTTTGTACGGAGCACGAAAAAACGGTAGAAGGGTTAATTATTGTAGTAAGTCAGGAGCACCGAATGAAAATCCGGACTTGTTGCTTGAGAAGCTAAGGGTGACTCTCCAAAGCATTCTCACCTCTCTATACCCCTCACGTAAACGAGTACGGGATAAGATTCTTATTTACGCAAAACATTGTTTTCTGTAACTATATTATTGGGACAAGGGGTCAAAACGGCAGCTATATGGAGACAGTTGTTTTTGAATTTAATGAAATCTGCCAACAGTCTGAGATTTTTCTGAATCGGAGAGAGACAAAGCACTAGATAAGAAATCAGGCCAGGGATTGTACACGGTCTTAGTTAAAGATGCGGTAAGATCCCGATTATAATATCATCCGGACGTTGCTTAACGCCTGTGAGAGGAGGGGTAGAGTCATCATAAAACATTTTTCTGTAAATGTGGGAAAGCGGCGGTAAAACGGGTGCTGGCGATTTGGAGATTCTATAAAATACACATGGGTTAGCTTTGCAATTAGTCAAATACTGCTGTTCACGTTTGGTTTCATATACATTGAATGTGAGAATATCCTTTTGCTCGCTTTGTCACATTGCAAGAGAGAAGTAGGGAAAGTATATATTCTCAGAGTTCATTCTATTTAATGCGAAACTCTTTTGGGTTTTATGTGGTCCTATTAATGTAGTGTCTTGTTTGATACATTTTTAATTAATCTGCTAACTTCTGACATTTTACGAAGCAGAAAAACAGGCTCAAGGGTTACACAGAATCACGACTCTCAGTTATCTGTCATTCGCGTATAGACCGATTGAAATCCGACCTTGTTGCTTGAAAAGCAACAACGTAGGGTCGATTATTCCTATATAGAAATAACATTGTTTTCTTCTGTAAAATGTGGGAAACTGGGGGGTCATAAGCACGGCGTTGTATGTGAATGATAGTGGTTTTTGAATTTAATGAATTGCTAACTTCTGAACATTTTTACCGAAGCCAAAATAACATGTGCTCGAAGGTGCAAGTAGCTCTCAGGAAACCCAGATTGTGTTAGACTACACTATGAATCCTGTACGTGTATGAGCTATGAAGTCGCAGGAAGAAGTAGGGGTCGATTTTATATAGGAAGATCGCTTTTTCCTTGGGCATGGGAAAGAGGGTCAAAACGTGCAAGTTGTTAATTGTGGAAAGTTTGTTGTGTTTGACACTTGAATAAGCACAAGGAACTTGAGTTTTGTATACCGGAGAAAGCCCAGTAATCAAATAAGGCGCAAGGTGTGCGCAAAATAATAGTCTCAGTTACAGATTCGCGATAGCTGACACCTCAGATATCACTGATACAAGTTCCGATCTTTATGTTGCTAGAAGAACAAGGTACGGAAGCGAGTAGATTTTATAAATAGAAAATTGTTTCACAGAGCGTCTATATTTATGTAAACATCACTTTACAGCAATTACAGTGAGATAAGACTTGGAAGTTTGGACCGGTAACAGCCCTTACATACTTATTATCAGGCAGGTCGACTTGAGTGTAGGTGTCGGAAAGGAAGCCAAACAAGGTAAAAATTTATTTTTATGGGCAGTGAATTGCAGTAGGGTTGCTGGGTAAAATTTGGATGGGTAAAAGCGCTCCAAAACGGGCAGTTTGTTTGTTTTGTGAAAGGTATTTAACACACAAACCATGGCTTATCCAACTTTTTTAGTAACAACTGCTGTAGATTAATGGTCCGAAACTGACATTAGCCCTTCTCTTCATTATGACAAGGCGAGAGAAGTAAGGGGAAGTTTTAATCCCCTCCTCGTCACTATTGTTTATGTCAAACATACTTTGGATAATAGTAGTCAAAATATCAGGATTGTTTTTGAATTTAATGAATCTGCTAACTTCTGACTTTTTTACCGAAGTTCAGCAAAAACAGGCAGAAGGGTTTACAAAAAAATGCCTCTAGTTTACAGATTGGTAGTGTCCGACTCCTCCATGAAATCCGACTTTGTTCGACTTCTGAAAAAAGAAGAGTACGGGTAGATTAGATTAATAGAAACATTTAGTTTTACTCGTAAAATATCATAGGGGCCGTTTAGAGGAAAGGGGGACACGAACACCGAGCGCGAATGTCGATAGAATATATGTTTTAGCTCGATGATATTAGTGAGTCGAGCTCTTTAACTTCTGCACATATTTTTTTTACCCGTGCCAGTCCGAAAAGACAGGGAGAAGGGTTCCAGAAAAATACGTCTATAGTGTTACACGATTGGTAGATACTCAAATAGTGTATAAACTTATTCGCGACTTGTGCTTGAACAAAGCGAGTGAGTAGGGGCGGTACGATTATTTATATAGAAAACATTGTTTTCTGTAAAATGTTGGGAAAGGGGTCAAAACGGCAGTTGGTTTACGGTGGATAAAGTGCTTCAGTTCCTAGGCCTTGTCTGTTTGAATTTAATGAATCTGCTAACTCTGCATTTTTTAGGCACAGAAAAAAGGCGAAGGGTTACAAAAATTAGCTCTAGTTTACAGATTGGTAGACCCGATTTGCAATACGACCCTTGTTTGCTGAAATAGCAGAAGAGTAGGGGTAGATTTTATTATAGAAAACAATTGTTTCTGTAAAAATGTGGAAAGGGGTCAAACGGCACGTTGTTTGTGAAAGTTGTTTTGAATTAATGAATTGCTAACTTCTGACTATTTTTACCCGAAGCCAGACAATCAGGCGAAAGGTTACAAAAATAGCTCTAGTCTTACAGATGGTAGACCCGAATTTGAAATCCGACCCTTGTTGCTTGAAAAAAGCAGATCACGCAGTAGGGGTAGATTTTATATTAGAAAACATTTGTTTTCCTGTAAAATGTTGGGAAGGGTCAAAACGGCAGTTTTGTTTGTGAAAGTTTATAAAACACATGGTAGTGCATTTAAGTAAAACTGCTGTAAGTAAGTTCCATACTGAATAACCTTCTCCGCATTTGACAAGCAGAGAAGTAGAGGGAGTTTTAATCCCATAATATTTTTGTCAAACTGCCTTTGTTTAGTGGTAAAATGATAGTTGTTTTGAATTTATGAATCGCTAACTTCTGACATTTTTTACCGAAGCCAGAAAACAGGCGAAGGTTACAAAATAGCTCTAGTTACAGAGATGGTAAGACCCGATTGAATCGACTGTTGCTTGAAAAGCAGAAGAGTACGGGTAATTATATATAGAAAACATTGTTTTCGTAAAGTTGGGAAGGGTCAAAACGGCAGTTGTTGTGAAGTTGTTTTTTGAATTTATGACTCTGCTAAACTCTGACTTTTTTACCGATGCAGAACACCAGGCGAAGGGTTACAAAAATGCTCTATTACAGATTGGTAGACTCAATTTGAAATCCGATGTTGCTTGACAGCAGAAGAGTAGGGGGTAGATTTATATAGAACACATTGTTTCTCTGTAAAATGTTGGAAAGGGGTCAAAACGGCAGTTGTTTGTGAAAGTTGTTTTTTGAATTTAATGAATCTTGCTACTTCCTGACATTTTTGTACGCGAAGCCAGAAAAAAAGGCGAAGGTTACAGAAAATAGCTCTAGTTACAGATTGGTAGACCCGATTTGAAATCCGACTTGTTCTTGAAAGAGCAGAATAAGAAAGAAAGAAAAGGAAAAAAAAAGAGTGGGTTCGTGGGTTAAGATTTTACTATAGAAAAATTGTTTTCTGTAAAATGTTGGGAACGGGTCAAACGGCAGTTGTTTGGTGAAAGTTGTTTTTTTTGAATTTAATGATTCTGCTAACTTTCTTGACATTTTAACCGAAGCCAGAAATAAAGGCGAAGGGGTTATCAAAATAGCTCTAGTTACAGATTGTAGACTCGAATTTGAAATCCGACTTGTTGTTGAAAAGGCAGAAGAGTAGGGTAGATTTTATATAGACAACTTGTTTTCTGGTACAATGTTGGAAAGGGGTAAAACGCAGTTGTTTTGTGAAAGTTGTTTTTTGAATTTAATGAAATCTGCTAACTTCTGACATTTTTTACCGAAAGCAGAAAAAAGGCGAAGGTTACAAAAAAGCTCTAGTTTACAGATTGGTAGACCCGAATTTTGAAATCGACTTTGTTGGCTTGAAAGCCAGAAGAGTACGGGTAGATTATTATATAGAAAACATTGTTTTTCTGTAAAAATGTTGGGAAAGGGTCAAAACGGCAGTTGTTTGTAAAGTTGTTTTTGATTAATGAATTGCTAACTTCTGACATTTTTTACCGAAGGCCAGCAAAAACAGGCGAAGGTTACAAAAATAGCCTAGTTACAGATTGGCAGACTCATTTGAAAATCCGACTTGCTTGTGCCTTGCAAAAGCAGAGAGTAGGGGTAGATTTATATTGAACATGTTTTCTGTAAAATGTTGGGGAAAGGGGTCAAAACGGCAGTTGGTTTTGAAAGTTGTTTTTGAATTTTAATGAATCTGCTAACTTCTGACATTTTTTACCGAAGCAGAAAAAAAGGCGAAGGGGTTAACAAATAGCTTCCTAGTTACAGATTGGTAAGACCCGGATTTTGAAATCCGAACTTGGTTTGCTTTGAAAAGCAGAAGAGTAGGGGTAGATTTTTATATAGCAAACATTGTTTTCTGTAAATGTTGGGAAAGGGGTCAAAACGGCCGTTGTTTGTGAAAGGTTTGTTTTTTGAATTTAATGAATTGCTAACTTCTGACATTTTTTTACCGAAGGGCCAGAAAAACAGGCGAAAGGTACGAAAAATAGCTCTAGTACAGATTGGTCGACCCGATTTTGAAATCCGACTTTGGTTGCTTGAAAGCAGAAGAGATAGGGTTAGATTTTTTAATATAGAAAAATGTGTTTTTCTGTAAAATCGTTGGGAAGGGTCAACGGCAGTTTTGTTTTTGTGAAAGTTTAAAAAACACATGGTAGTGCATTTAGTAAAACTGCTGTAACGTAAGTTCCATACTGATAACTTCTCCGCATTTGTTACAAGCAGAGAGTAGAGGGAAGTTTTAATCCCATATATTTTTGTCAAACCTTTGTTAGTGGTCAAAATGATTTGTTTTGGACTTTAATGAATCTGCTCAATTCTGACATTTTTACCGAAGCCCAGAAAAACAGGCGAGGGTTAAAAATAGCTCTAGTTACAGATTGGTAGACCCATTTGGGGTTGGAGGGGGG
>NC_036850.1:13836492-13838884 GCF_002910315.2 Salvelinus sp. IW2-2015
GAGAGGAGCCGGGAGAGAGGGAAAAGAGAGAGAAGAAGGAGAGAGAGAGAGAGAGAGAGAGAGAGAGAGAGATGAGAGAGAGAGAGAGAGAGAGAGAGAGGAGAGAAGAGAAGAGAGAGAGCAGAGAGAGAGAGAGAGAGAGAGAGAGAGAGAGAGAGAGAGGAGAAGAGAGAGAGAGAGAAGAGAGGGAGAGAGAGAGAGAGAGAGTGAGAGAGAGAGAGAGAGAGAGAGAGAGAGAGAGAGGAGAGAGACGATGAGAGAGAGAGAGGAGAGAGAGAGAGAGGAAGAGAAGAGAGAGAGAGAGAGAGAGGACTTCTGCCCTTGCAGTGGATGAGGGAGGCCAGGAATGCTGTCATAATGGTAGATGAGACAGGATGCAGAGAAATGGAGAGCTCTAGGGGGGGCAGTTGGGGTGGCATTCTCTGAGTAAGACAGAAAAGGTTCATTTCACTGAATTTCACCTCCTATCTGTTTGTTTACCTTTATTTGGCCAAGCAAGTTGAGTGTTTGAATCAAAACATGTTTTGACAGTATGTGGCCATGAGAGCCTTCATACGTATGTGATTATTGGAACACATTATGAGAAGCAAGATTATGCTTAACCACATAATCATAATTATGATTAACCATATTACATGGCTATTGTATGATATGCCATGAAGAATCATAGGATATACACAATATATATGTTGGCATATATTTATATATATATGATGCGATCCTGGTGCAATATCCAATCAAAAACAATTGGTTTTCAGAGTGACTGATAATGTTTAATATAACGGTGTTTGGGCAGACCATAATCATCATTGAAATGTGCTGGATGTGTTACTACAGATTGGCTTCTAATAAACTCTGTTCCAGCCCAAACCGATATCAAGAGCAACTTGTCATATAGAGAAAGGAGAAAACCTAGATAGTCCATCTTGTCATTTTGACAAAGCAGTATATAGTTCCTTGGGCCAACCATGACTGATGGGCTCCACTGTCTCTCTGTAGAGCTCTTTGCTCTGTGCTATTTAAAGAATAACCACTGTAACCGTGTTAATACCAAATGCAAAGGCCAAATTACAGATGAATACTATGTAGTACCATGCTCTGCTCGCTGTACGCTCTGATTCGTGCATGAAGTGTCCYCATAGAGCTATAATAAGACAGAGAAGTAATGAATGTGTGTGGCACTTTGAAGCAGAGCAGAGCTGTGCTCTCAGCTTCTCCCTCTCTATCCCCTCCCTCCATTCTCTCAATCCCTAAGGGCAGGCTGATCAAGACAAATGTCGTAGTCGGCTATCATTTCAGCGCTGGGGCCCCAAAGMGCTGCAGGATCATATTTTTCTTTTTCTCTTGTTTGATGATGTGATTTTGTTTTCTTCAGAAAGAGATTTGTCTCTAATGGCTCTGTTTACCTATCGTCTCTTTCCCCTCCACCCATTCCTTCTCTACTGGGGTGAGGATGGAGTGTTTTGGGCTGCCTGTCACATCATTGAAAGTCGGGAGACTGCAGAGCTGCAGTAATGGGGCCACAGAGGTGCAACTTCTGGGCTCTGCACTGAACTCAACACATACAGTTTAMAGAAGCAAAACACAGGTCTATTTATGTAAACATCACTTTACAGCAATTACAGTGAGATATGACTTGAAGTTTGGACCGGACTACGGCCCTTAAATATTATCAGGCAGGTCGACTTGAGTGTAGGTGTCGAAAGGAAGCCAAACAAAAAGGTAAAAATATATATTTTTATGGGAGTGAATGCAGTATGATTAAACACCACCTAGATATGGACTCTTAATGGAGGGCCTGCATGACCAAAAAATACATTTAACTCCCCATTCATTCTATAAGACACATAGGGGGCCTCACGCAGGCCAAGCTGAAGGTAAAAGCCCAGATTGGCATTCATTTTCCTGGAGCCAGAGTGCTTTAAGTTCAGCCAGTGCCTACGGTGGAATAAAGTGCTCAGTCCTGGCCTGTCGTATCAGATTGTCTCAGTTCTACATCGTCATGACAGACGAAGGATCAAAGCTGCTTTCTCTATCTGCGGGTGTCAGCTGAGTTTTACATTTACACCGGACAAAAAACAGCTCCTTAACTGGGACCGAAGGAGAATAATGTCCCCTGACAGACAGACAGAGAGACACCCCACCACAGGCTAACAGGAGCCCCAGGGCTCATTCCAGGCAGGCTGGGGAATGAGGAGGAGCATAGAGGGGGTCAATAAGCTGCCTCTTTCTTTGTGAGGCTATACCAAAGGCCTGGCAGCCCTGGCCTTCAGAGCTGCTCAGGGCTGGTGTGATGTGAGAGGATCAGGGGACAGACAGTGGTTCAGTGGGGATCACAGGGAGGCAGGGTGGACTGGAGGATAGCCCTAGGGTGGAGGGACACTGAGGCCCA
>NC_036850.1:13839106-13843002 GCF_002910315.2 Salvelinus sp. IW2-2015
AGAGAGAGAGAGAGAGAGAGAGAGAGAGAGAGAGAGAGAGAAGACCCGTCTGTGTGTTTGGACAGAAAAGAAAGATAGACAGAAAGAGAGTCAGAGAGTGAGTGCGAGAGAGAGAGAGAGCGAGAGCGAGAGCGAGAAACGAGAAAGAGAGAGGTCCACAGGACTGTTAAAAAGCATTCTGCATCTCTACAATGATGAGTGATGAGTCAGTTAAAGGGGCAGGAGAAATTCATTGTGTGATTACACAGTATAACACAAGAGACAATGAAGCCGAGACGAACGCACGTAAAACTCATTGGGACAATAGACGAACGCACGTAAAACTCATTAGGACAATAGCAGCCAGTCAACCTAAATCACATTCACAACCCAGTCTGCTGTGTTCACACCTCGCTGGGAAGAACAGCTCTGCAATCACCAATCAACAATCAATCAATCAACAATAAGCTGTCTGGTGATTTAAAGCTTTATTTCCTTCCCTTCGTTTAGCAGTTGTGAGATCTGGGAGGACTGTGATAGGCTGGCATTCATAATAACAACACTGAAGAAAACAAGAGGCCAGAGCAGTGTCAGAGGTCAAGGCTCAGCCAGACTAGAAGACAGACAGAGAGAAGACATGATTTCCTTTTTTCCATTTGGGGGAATAATTTTATTTAATGGCCGACTTTGCGTTTGTTTCAGACTCACACCAATTGTCACACTTCATCACGGTCAGAGAAGGTGATCAAAACCTTGCCTCCGCCTACATGCTGAAAGGGCTAGCTGCTAGAGGTAGCGCTGCCTCTCTGCCGCCTGTCCTCTGACTGTCCCCGGGTGCATATCTCACAGAAAGGGAGGACAAGGAGGAGCTCACCTCACCGGGAGAGGAAAAACTTGGCAAACTGAGATGGATGAGCACAGCTTTCTGTCCTGTCAGCATCTTTGCACTGAGCATTCTCCCCCTTTTCTTGCATTTCAATGAATTGCTTTTCGGCTAGATACCACAGCTGTCTTATTGGCATGCAGGGAGGGTATAACCGCCTCTCTAGGACAACCCAGCTCACATTTACTTACACAATTTGTCTGACATTATTGCCCTGATTTGATGCCGTGGTCTTGAGGAAAACKCAAAAATATGATGTGCACGTGGGTGCATTTAAGACAGAATAGTGACTCTGCAGTTATTGGAAGAAAGTTTTCTAACCACACTTTTTTCACAGAGGAACCCATAAAAGCCATCTGGATGTGGCGGGCGGTGTTTCATGTGTGTCTGTGCACATGTGCATGTGTATGCCTCTGTGCATGTGTGTGTGTTGTTTGTTGTGGGTGTGTGTGACTGGGCTGGGATAGGAATAAGGCCTGCATGCAGTACCATTAGCCCACTCAAAAACTCTAAGCTGTCTTTCATGCACATCAGGAAGTAGCTTGTGACCTTTCTCCTYGGATGGATGCTTGGCTCTTGGTTCCCTGCCTTTACTTCACCATTTAGCACAACGCTGCTGAGAGTTTAGAATAGTGAGTTGCAGTGGGAGGTCACCCGCTCGCCTCAATGAGTTTGACTACTGATGTGATCGATCCAGACGTGAATACCAGTCCAGCAGTTCCTCCGACTCTCCCTGCAGCCTTGCACCTCAATGGTCACGTTCCCTCGAGACAGCCTGGCATCAACATGGAATGGCTGGGTTAGGGGAACAATTGTCTGGTATTGGCTGTACTGAGCTAGACCTAGTCTCCAAGTGTAGGCAAGTCACACATATTGAGACATTGTCCCTATGGTCCTCTAGATTAACTTCTCACTAAGACACTAGTGTCTCACCCTGCATAAAGATTAACCTACAGACAGAGACAGAGCACTCACAATAATGAAAATGTACTTTCATCTCCCATCCGTTTCACTATAATTCAATACAATCTCTTWAAAAAAAATCCCCCCAGATACATATCCAAAATGTCTGACTGTGCTATAAAAAATTGCTTACAAATATAAAAAATAGGGCCATAAAGAAATTCCCAATCTTATCTAGTGTCTAGTGAAAACAAACTGTCGGCATCAGAGGTTTTGGTTTAATACTCTCACAGCTAGGAATAGTTTTCAGTGTAACACATCCATATAAATACTGATTTGGCCGTGCATGTAAACAGTGTGTGGGGAATCTAATACTCAGGTAAATTCAGTGGGGTGATTTCAAATCTCATTCCAGCAAGGTTAACACGATTTTCTCATCCTTAGTTTACAGTGTACCAGAATCAGACTGTATACCCAGTATGATGGCTAATTAAGCATGTTAGCATCCTAAGCATATTTCAGACTGAGGGAGGGAGTGAATGTGTGGCGGGGGAGTTGATAAACACTAACCTAGTATGAGAAGAACTGGGATTGGAACCACAGCGTCTATCCCCCACCTCGACCAGACCTCCATTAAAAACTCCTCTGACGTCTCCTGTAGCCGACAGAGACTCCATCACTTCAGCATGCCCTCCTCTCAGGAGAGACTGGCATTAAGATGTCGGGAAGAGGCAGAGTGGACTATCGATTTCTCACCACTTCCATTTCGTTCCTCCTTCGGCCGTAACAGCTGAGACAAACTTTAGGTTGCAATAATCAGTTTAACAAGTCTTGTTCTCTAAATTTTTAATTCGTTTTTCAAACAAGGGTCTGACTACAAGAGGGCAGAAMATGTGTAGGAGGGAATCACTAGTGACAGCTATCAGCACCTCTGCCGACAATCTGCCTGGCTGATCGTGTCTGAGATGAGTGGATAGGCTGAGAGCAAATAGACAAGGCCGCACTGCAGAGAGGAAGAGCAGGCAGGAGAGAGAGAGGGAGTCCATTTGAATGGCTACTGTCAAGTACAGCCCTTATCCTAACTCTATAGCCTCAATGTTTTACGGGAATAAACACTACCAACAGCCCCTCTGATTGGCTCTTTGGGCATGCGAGTTCTTTACCAGGATCTATTTGAAGGTGTGAGAGATAACACGCGACAGAGGTGATACCCCAGAGAATTTCATCATCATCACAGACTCCACTATCTGAAATAGTATAGCATGAAAGGTTGATGTGTTTACCACCCGCCACTCAGCAATATKAACATTTGTAGACACCCACAACATTAAAGATGTTCTTGCATCCATCCTAAACCCTCAGTTGAGTGAGTTTGTTCTTTAGTATGCCTTCTCCTCTCTGCAGTATCACTAGGAGAATATATAATGACAGAATTTCTTAAAAAGACATGCCTCTGTATATCTTTGCCTAAGGCTCTCATTATAAAACAACATTTCTCATTTTGCTCTGCTGCAGTCTTTGGTGGTTACTGAAGAGATGAATATTCTCAGAGCACTCAGGAGCAGCTGGCTACGACCCTGCCACTGCCTCTGTATCAGGTCAGCTCTGTCTCCACCAACCACACAGCTGCACATCTCTAGGAAACTGCTACATATTCTCACATTCACTATAAAAATAGTCTTAATAAGAATGATTTAAACGCAACCAAGTGGGGCAATCGGTTGTTTCTTGTTTCCATAGAAATGCAAAGCAATGCTTTGGAGCAAAACATGCTAATTGGTGACTTCTTCTACTGCATGAGTCATTTCCTAGTCTTAAGTACAGATTTTTGGGTGGGTGGAGAGAGGCGAGGAGAGAGAGAGAGAGAGAGAGAGAGAGAGGAGAGAGAGGAGGGGGAGGAGAGAGAGAGAAGAGAGAGAGGAGAGAGAGAGAGAGAGAGAGAGAGAGAGAGAGAGAGAGAGAGAGAGAGAGAGAGAGGAGAGAGAGAGAGAGAGAGAGAGAGAGAGAGAGAGACTTTAACTGCTTGGCAATTGCCATGCAGTTTGGCTGTGGATGACTTACTGGAGCCTCCTCTCCACTCAGATGGCAGAGTAAGGTGGAGGAGGTCTGTAAAATCCACTTCCACTCAGAA
>NC_036850.1:13843027-13863002 GCF_002910315.2 Salvelinus sp. IW2-2015
TTGATAATATGGATGGTTTCTGAACATAATGTAGCTGACAGGGACATAAGGTCCAAATAAGGTGATTACAAGACTCAGTTGTCAATTTACTTTAAAATTCAATTTGTATGAGAGAGAGAGAGAGAGAAGAGAGAGAGCAGAGAGAGAGAGAGAGAGAGAGTGAGTTTTATAAAACCTTTAATTTAACTCAAATGTTAACAAAATAATACCACACTGAAATCATTTTCAGAAATTGAATCAACAAATGTTATTCCTTAAACGAGAATAAATAAAATACTACATTACATTCAACCTTCGAATTTCTCAGCAAAAAATAATCCCTCCTCACAAAAACAAACGCCCTTCGTATGCCACTTCCATCAAACAATATGAGATCTTTACAAGCTGAGAAGAGAAAACTCAAAATCTTACCTTTTATTTCTTGCTTTCACTAATCCTTTTTAAAAACACATCTACATCCTGCCTATCCCGTTTCTATCTTATGTTTCCTACTCAGAAATGGACATCTTAGCTTGTCCCAAAATAAAAAATTTAACATTTTTGCCATTTTTTTTCTGTTGCTACTATATCTGAACCCAAAATAAAAAAACAGTGTTATTGAAAAACCTCCCCTACAGCTTTAAACAAAAGATTTTCCAGCATTCCAATAAGTGTTTTATCCTTCACACTCCATAAAACAGTGAAAAATAGGTTTCTCTTATATTACAAAAAGGAACATCCATCTCTAACATCTGAGTTAATAACAGATATAAAAGCAATTAACTGCAATAATTATACCATGTTAAACCCTCCATTGCATATCACCAGTACCCTTTTGTAACGCGTGGTTGTTACCAGTGCTCTCCATTTCTGGCTACTTTTCATCAATGCCCAGATTTTACCCTCCATGGATCTTTTCTATTTTTCAATTTTCTTTGTCAACACTTGACACACCCCCTTACAAAGTCCTCCCATTTCACCCTCATCCAAACTCACCTCCTCCACCTCTCAAAATCCTCACATAACACCTTTTCTTTCTGACTGCTGAATATTGGTGTTATCCTAGTCTTTGGAAATAGACGTCTTATCTGTATATGTCTTCTTGTGGTTACTAAGCATACCCCACTTCTTCTGCTGACAGAGCCTTTCCTGCAGCTCCCCCAACATTTTGTCCGACAATCCTTTTCCGACCTCATCCCAAATGTCAGCCCACCCGTCTTCCATCCATAAGGCGGGCCAGCCATGGCCATTAACTGTTTTAAGCGTGATTTATTTTGCCCTTCAACCAGAATTCTTTGGACGGAAATGTGCGCAACAGCTTGCAGTTTGTACAATTCCAGTCTTTGCCCCATACACCAGCGTTCCTCCAACAGCCAATTGCACTGACTCCGCTGAATTTGTCTGGACCCTTCATTATGCTCACTCTGAGAAAGGCCTCTGATAAAACGGATGGTACTCCATCCCTAGAAATCTGTCTACTATCAAACAGAAAAAGCCTTCTTAATCCTAATCTCCAACCCTCTGTAATACAAGACCCTGCCACCCTCTCCACACCACATTTTCCGGTCCATAAAGCAACCTTTGGAATAAACTGGAAACCGGAAGGCAGCAGCTCTACTAGCAAGATGTACCAAGACCTTTGTCCCCCCTCCTTCATTTTGATAAATACAAAACACTTTGTGGAACCCATGGATATTATCCCAAAAAGAAAATCCCAATATTGCCTGTCTAGCCGAAGGCCAGATGGTGGTTCTAAACTGACCAACCGATGCCACAGTGCAGAGCAATGTCACATTATTAACTATAATAGATGCGCCCCCTATATGACATACGAAGATAATAACCAACCCATCTCTTCATCTCCCTTCCACCATTTCAACCACCCCACTTTCCAATTCTTTCTCCAATAGTCCCCTCATCTCCTAGGGTACACTCCAAGATACTTAACTTCCCTTACACCATTCTAGCCCCCCTGAGCAAAAACCATGAACCTCCAGCCCATTTCCCAATCTGTAAAGCACACTCTTTTCCCAATCTTACCTTTGCCAGAGATATTCCCCTAAAGACGATTCAACCATTAATACGTTCAAACTATATCCACCTCGCTTGATTTTTCACTAACACAACTACATCATCACCAGCATGGCTGAGAGACGTAATAGAGGAATATTCCTCTAGCTAAGAGTACACCCCTTCAATGACGACTTCCTAATTGCTATTTAGTAGTGGCCTCCTACTAGCAATGGCCATCTACGAACATCGCCTGACAAGAACATCCCTGCCCGAAATAGCCTCATACACCACTTTAAAAAGGAGCACTCAAAACCACGTAACTGTTCAATACACTTTTCAATTGTCAACCATATATCACTTTATCATGGCAATTAAAAGCCCGAAGCATGAACCAAACGCCTCAAGCGATTGTGCCATAAATATTTATGTTCAACTCGGTAAACTGCCTTTTATCGATCAATTGAAATAATGAGACAGCATCCAACGCCGAATAGCCATTTACGCAACCGTCCAAAAAATTCACTTAATCAGAGAAAATGTATATCCCCCTATCGCCTGCCAGAACCACAGTAGACTGGTCCCGTCATGCTATGATTTGCCGCCCACTCACCTCTCCCTCACCGCCTCGCTGGCACAAGCCTTTTGACAACTATCCTTATAACTCGTGCACAATAAAGCCACAAACGGCCATCCAGATTCTTCACCTTCCCTACGCCGGTCACCCCTATTTTGGGAATAGGGTGAGGACAGCCCTTGCTGACAGCCATTAATAGCCGTATAGTTACCGCTCCAGGTTAACACTATCAATTAACATACTGCTACCGCGGACCTAGCCAATCCTCTCCCAACATAGCCCAAAAAAGACTTAAATAAAGTCAACGGGAAGCCCATTCTAATGGCCTGGCATTTGCCCTTCCATTTTTCCATGCCTGTTAATGCGAAGTCTACTAAACTACCTGCCAAAAGCAATGGTTGCTCCAGCTCAACCTTGAGTCTTCTGCAGCCACCTTTGGGAGCCATCAAAGAACTTCGTGGTCCCTGTTTTACCTCTTCTGTAACCTCACACTTAGTAGTAGCTCAGCACTTAAGCCACTCTCTTACTGCCCTCTTTCTAATTTCACCATCGGGTAGTGAAGCTCTTGTCCCAACAAGGCTGAATTTGAGGACAATGAATAATTTTCATTGTCCATTCAATTTTTCCATAAACCAAAGAAAAAACTTGCGATGAGGCATGCTCATTTCATGATATTCCCGAAACCTATTATACTTGCACCAATGCCCCTGATTGCTCCTGATATACCCAGCAGGTCTGCCAATGAGTCTTTCTCCTCTTGAGGGCCTGAGTATGGCTCGATCTCCTAGTTGGTCTCAACCAACGTCATGAGTTCCCCTATTTCAACCTTCTAAGGCTTTCATTGATCTGGTGATATCCTTCGGTTGACATTCCTCGTTGTATTGAATTACAGAATTGTTGAATCTGGGATTTTCCCTATTATCCCACCACTGTTGAAGTGATATAAAAACTGGCCTTTTGAGACCTCCACCTCTCCCCAACAAAAACTGAAACATTTCCTGAAATGAAAGCATCACTACAATAAAGTTGTATTAAAATGCCAGTATTGCACTTTTGGGTTTTACATCATTAATGAACACCACCTCTGTTATTAAACAATGAATCAGAAATCCCACTGGGTTATCACACTTGATTTACAAACCTGAGAATTGATGCTCAAAACAATAAAAACCTATCTAACCTAGCCATAGAAATGATGTTCTCTCTCACATGCGCCCAGTGTACTGCCTTGAGTTCCTCCTATGTTGACTCCGCCAAATTATTCACACAATTCATGTGTTACAATAAGGCGTTTTAAAAAAAATCCTTGAGGCTATATGAGGTCTTGGTGATTCTATCTAAAATCGCTGACTGTGCAGTTGAAATCCCCAGCAATAAATAAATAATCCTCTTTATTTACATTTCTCAATGGTATTTGATAATGTCTCTAAAAAAAACTACCCTCTCAACTGTCACCACTTGGGCATATACATTTATCAGACACATAGTGATGTTTTTCATACTTTGCTCTGACTTTTAATAACCTCCCCTCAACTATCTCCTCAATCTCATAAGACAAAGGCAAAAACCCTTTTGAGAACAAAATAGCCACCCCCCCACTTTTTTGAGTTTTTTGACTACACACCACTGTCCACCCCACTCCTGTTGCCACATGACTTCATTTTCCAAATTACTATGCGTTTCTTGTAGAAAAATTATGTCACTTCCCTTTCCCTAATTAACTCATACACATGGCTCTTTTTTTACCATCTCTTGCCCCATTTACGTTTAAAGAAGAAATCTTAAAACTGCTCATGGATGAAAAAATATACAGATGATGATACAGCCACCACATCTCTTTACAGAGTTAAAAACTGCAACTGAACTCTTTCATTTTCTTTCGAATTTACATCACTTATCACTCTCGTGACCACTTTCTTGAGTCTAGCAATTTCAGGGCTTTTCAACCCTCCTCCTGTAATTTTTGACATCAGAAACTTTGCTGATTCAATAAACAATTCACTTTCAGGGAAAAATCAGTTACATTGTAATCCTGCATATATTTCTTCCTTTTGTCAACTTCAGAAATTGACGTATCTTCTCAATTCCATATCTCCCTTCTATCCCATTTGTCTCGCTACATTGTTGTGACGCGTCAGAAGACTCACTCTCGCTATCCTCCCCAGAAGAAAACTCCACCATCTCTACCACTGTTCATCTTCAACTGATTTATCACTCTCTACCTTTCTCTTAGAACTAGACCCTTCACCCCCCTTACGTTCTTCCTTTTACTCCTAGGTATTTTGAAAACATCTGCTTCTTTTTCCGTTATATTCAATCTCCTCTTGCCCTCCAATTTCATTTTCCAGCACCACCTCAGCGACGGCCGTCGCAATCTCACCACCTGTTTCCCTCCCTCTTTGTTCTGATCTACCACAATTTCCACCTTATCACAATGCCTTCTTCTCCTACTTATTCCACCACATCTGCCACCTTCCTCCCATTCCCCTGCTAACGTAGCAATCATCCCTACGGTGTGTCTGATTATTTGCACAGTATACCACTAGCCACGGTGCATTCGCGGGACAACTATTCTCATAATTTAATCAACTTGTCTCTGTTGCTTGTTTCCAAGGCAGGTTAAATGATTGTGTGTTCGAGGTTGATTCAGCATGAGGGCTACCTCCCTAGTCTCTTTTGATCCCTGCCATTCATGCTTTAAACATACCAAACGAGGTTATCCAACGCGGTTGGTATCAATAATCCAATTTTACCACTACGACCTCTGACTACTTTATTGCCCACAAACTACTACTACTCACTACTGCTCATTCCAAGCCATGGAAACTATACTCCACAATACATAATTCTTACATCCATAGCGGATCGCATCCAACGTGGTTCTATGCTCTAGTCAATGACTATAAACCGCAAGAGAAGAGAAGATAACGTGTGGTCAGGCTGCACCAATAGTAATCTCTCATCTTCGATTGTATCACATAACACCATCTCAATTAGAGTGTGTTAGTCATGGTCAAAGACTTGAAGTTTAACTTCCGAATACCACCTGACTTACTGAGCAGATTATAGATACTGTCATTTCATAGTCACATTCACATAACATTCCTACCCAATCAATCCAAATGGTCGTTAACTCATCTCCGCATGATAATGCTATCTGAGTCACTTATAATAATTATCTACGTGTCACCTTTAACTTTTGATAAGGTATACAGTATCCAGTGTGAGGCACGGTAATGAGCTCAAGCGGCGTGAACCTACTAAACGATCACTCCTATTCCTCGCTGCTTCCAATATACTCGAATCTAGTCCAGATGAACTAAGCAGAACCAACACCAGCTGTCTATCCACATGGTGGAACTGCTTATGAGACCAGACAGGAACTGTGGAAACCCATTTCATTTCAATGGTAAAAGTGTCTGGAGTAAAGACTCATTTAATTGGCACCCATCTTCTGGTATAGTTGGCAGTTTGGCAATGCACAGGTTTGCACAAATCATAGTCAGCAAAGCTTCCCCACATTATCATGAATGTGGTGAAATGGAGTGTCTTCAAATAAAAGGTAGACCATATTTAAACATAGTTTGGGCGCGTTCTGTTTTCCCTCTATGTATTTATCATGCGAATTTCTCCAAATATATTTGCTTGTCTTTTTTCCCACAGATATGTGTTGCGGGAAAAATCCTATTACCCAGATACTGCAGGGTAATGTCAGTATTTAAATAAGCGTGTAGTCGCGTGCGCAGATACAATGATGAAACAAGTAGGAAAATGTATTCTAACTGGTTCCAAGAATCATTTGGTTAGAAGATGCATTTGACCCCTTTGTAATAGGTTAAATACCATACTTAAGTTAGTACATTTTATTACTCTTACCTAGTTTTAACAACAATGTGCTATCAAGGTGATCAATTATGCTCTCAGGAAATTTCGTGATGTGATACCCATGCACCTCGCTCCACCTAACAGAAAATACATTTAGTTTAATTCACAAAGTATAAAATTAATGATTCCTCTTTATTGTTAATTTGGAATGCGTGCTAGCATCTCCATGTGTCTGGCTCAAAGTCGGTCATTCTATGTACGATCCGATTGTAATGTTGATCTTCGCAGCCTCGGGTCGCATACATAATAGTATCAGTACAGTGGTCGTGCACGACGCACAGTGTTGTCGCGAGTCGAGTACTGTGAGTAGAATAGTTAAATACATGTATGATTCCTGGTCATGATCTGTGATGAAATTATTATGATTCATTCTGAGATTAGACAAAATAGGGGATGTTGAAAGAAAAGGATCTGGAGAAATCTGTCATTGGCCCAGGATGTGGTGCCAAATCTCCCTGTGCCTTGCACGAGTGTAACCTGTCAAGTTACCCTTGTGCAAAACTGAGTTCAAGAAACTAACAGGAAACGTATGATCTCTGTAATTGCAAACAAAGGTTTCTTACAAAATACCCTAAGTTCTGCTTTTCTGATGTATCAAATACTAATATGTCATGCAATAAAATGCAAATTAATTATTAAAAATCATACAATGTGATTTTTCTGGATTTTTGTTTTAGATTCCGTCTCTCATAGTTGAAGTGGTACTATGATAAAAATTACAGACCTCTACATGCTTTGTACAGTGTGGAATACCTGCAAAATCGGCAGTGTATCAAATACTTGTTCTCCCCACGTATGTTTGGAACCTTTTTGACCATTCAAACAAAGGTTGGACTCACTTTAAGTCAGGTTTCGTTTGTGTGTATGGCCTCGCAAGACTATAATATATGCTGTGCACGAAGCCTGTGCAGAAACCTTACACTGGTTCCCTGTTATATTACCACAAACCAACAACCCTTGCTCAACACATATGAGAGGAGCCCTTGGAGTGGTTATGGTTATCTCTTCATCTTTAGCAGAGTTTTTGTGAAGGAGGTGGAGTGTGTTTTGAAGCTGTTTTTTCCAACTGAATATATGGCCCAGAGAGAGACAAATGGAGAGGGTTAGTAATGTCAAAATGTAACAGGCCTTTACAATGAAAAGAAATAAAGTTTATGGGGCTTTCTGTGTTTATCAGAGAGATGATGCGATGAATATCTTTATGCAAGTACAGTATACTCGAGTCACCTTGTCATATTCCATTTTCTCCTTACATTTAATCTATCACTGACAGGCGGTCTGAGCCGTCAGATGAGGGAGGATGATTCTTTCCTTATTGAGTGCATTGGGCCTACTTTCAGTTACAGCAGTATTGTGGCATGGACTTTCTTTGTATTTCCCGATCACCCAGGTTCATGTAACAACGAGATAGGTTTACGCTACTAACATGCTATACAAACATTCCCTCTATTTAACCCAATCATGAGGCTTGCTAGCCTAGGAACAAATTTGAGGTGAAAAGACAGAGTTGACCACCACTCTACCTGAATCTAGTTTGCCATCTAGGGTAATCATTAATTCCTACAGTTGCAACGAGAAGAGTTATCTAAATTGGACGAATTCAGTAGTTTATCCCGTTGCTTCCGGTTAAGAAAATGTTTTCAAAAACAGAAAGCACAGGCCCCGGAATGAATACACAAACCCTGATATGCTGCAAACATGGTCACTTTCAAAGCAGCCACGTTGTATTCCTGTCTTGATCTATGCCTCTCCTCTCTTCACCTTTTCTCATCGCTTTGTGGACTCATTGCACAACACATCAGTTGTATGTGACAAGGTGCAAACAACCAAAAATTGCCCCACCAGAACCATGTCAATAACCGACTACATCACAGGGAACCTAATTGTTTGTAACCATTATGGTAGCTACATAACTCAGGGAGTTCAACATAGCTAATAGAACTAAGCGTCAGTAAAACCTCTTCAATCATATGAGTGAGTGTTACATGTGTACTATCCAGTAAGCAAGAATTTTAGCAATTTACACCAGGCTGGCCCCTTCATAGGTAAGGCAAGTAAATGAGGTAAAAACCAAAAAAGTTTACTTTAATTGGAAAGTTCTAGTCATATAGCCAGCTAGTAACATAGCATCCTCTGTCATTGAGCAGGGGTTTACAGTTGCTAAAACTAACCTAGCGCATGTTGCAGACTAATTAAGTGACAAACTGAAAACGGGGATTTTTTTTTAAACTAAATTTTCTCTGTCTCGCTTCTTGCTTTCTCTATCAATTTATGGAAGAAATTAATTGGTTCCAAAACTGTTTCAAACTATTGTCTTTTCTCTCTTTTGAGTCAATTACCCACCACATGGTTATCGCACTGCCCAAGTGCTAGCTAGCCGGTAATTAGCTATGCTTTCAGTTCTTAGATTAAAAAACCTTTAGAACCTACAGGAAATCGGTAATATTTTCTTCTTTAGTAATTATTTTCGCGTTTAGCATTATTTGCTCTACAGATAAAGGCGCCTCTTATCTCTATCGAAAATTGTCTTCTTACTAAGTGCACATATTGAATCATTGACCATTGCGAAATAGAAGACAATCTCTAGTTTCTAAATTCAGTTATCAATTTGGTTCTCATCTGATGAACAGAAGTCAATCACCCACACCCACACTTTCCATGACCAATAGAACATAAAAATCAAGAATGTGTTATGCTGGCTTCAAAGCTCTGTCCTAAATATATGGTCGTTTGCCCCCTATGACCAGAGACACACAAAACCCTCGTCTCTCCTTCCTGTGTAGTCACCCAGATGACGTCAGAGGCAGAAATTCTTCGTTTATCTGGACTGACGTGAAATAGAACCCAACATTCTTGGCGTGGACCGACACATTCCGGGTTACTGAATCAAAGGCTCGATATTTGAGCTTTTGCGTTGGTGTACTGTTTGCTGGCGTCTATGTATGCAAACTATCTCCGTTGTGAATTTTGTTTGATACATTGACCATATCATCGTAATGTAGTTTTTCAATATATTTAATCAGATTATATTGAATTTCCGGGGAGTTTTTCGGTACTGTACCGTTGGTCGGATTGATTACTTTGAGAAATTCGTGCCACTCGGCCAGGACCTGTGCTAAATGCATGGGAAAAGAAACATTTTCCTGAACGGAACCAAACGACTCATCTTTCGATCAAAGGACACTAAAGGATCAACATTTGATGAAAAATCAGCCATAGTAAGACCCCAATTACGATTATTATCAATTGTTGTGCATGAACGGACTGGCGCGTCCTAGCCGAATCTGCCTGAGTAAAAAATATCGTTTGTCCCTCCAACTACGTGGTTAGCTAACTAGACTTTACATATTCTGTCTTCCCTGTAAAACATTTTTAAAAATCTGAAATGGTGCTTATCACAAGACCTGTATCTTCCTCCCAATCTGGGTCTTGGACTTGTGATTTAATGAATTTAGATGCTACACAGTTAGCTTGTGACGCATATGCATATCGTGCTAATTCGATGGGGAGTTGGGGTGCACGGATCAGGTTGCTGACTCGCTGAGAAGTTAAAATGCGTGAATTCTGATAATGTGAAAAAAATGCTTCCCCCAAAACCTCTTTACTCACCACAGCCTATGAGCAGACACAGTGTTAATAGCTAGGACTCACAAGCTAGCCTAGCTAGTTAATGTGCTACTTATGCTTGTTCCTTAACAGTCTGTTAGGCGAAACCAGCTAACTAAATCCAAAAATCAAAGAGACGCTGTTACTGTACTCGCTGTCTGGTTATGGTCTGACGCGTTTTCTTCACTGTTTTATTATTTTCTTACTATTTTATGATTGTACTTAGGTTCAGCGATAAAGTACTCCTATGGCCAAAAGAGTAATAAGATCTAATAATTTCTGCCCGGTATACAAAATAAATAAAGCTTTTCTGCTGAAGAATGTGTCTCTCTCCCCATGAAATCAAAGCTGACTTTGTGACAAAGTATTACTGGCTGCAGGAACTAAGTGCATGATGAAGAATGCTCGTCTCTTTTCTCTGAAATCAGACTAGACTTGTGACAGGAAGTGGTTACTGTGCTGCACACTAAGCACTATGATTAGAAAATATATTTATTATTTATATTTTTTTGTTCTTTTTTTTGTTTTTTTAGAGAATGTGATTAACACACAAACTCATCTGTGGCGTTTGTTGCCCTTTATAAGTTTTTAGTTTAGTATAAATCATATCTTCTAATCACCAAAGTTACGATTCACACCTGTACATAGTCGATACACTTGTAACCGCCATTTAACACGTCTGACCTTCGTCTGAATCCTCATAAAAAGTGTAGAAAGAGGAGGAAGGGAAGCGCTACTAAGGTCACTATAGTATTTTGGTAGATAGAAGGTGCTGCTTTGTTCTAAAAGGGGTAGTAATTGTGCGTCAATCATAAAAGAAGAGGAGACCAAGGGCACTCTGGTTCTCACTATAATTAATTAAAAAATGCCTTTTATTAGTATGGCTATCAATGAAACACATTTTTTTAAAGGTGCCATAATGTGATAGAAAGTTTCTCCTATATATCTCTGAAATCACTGACTTTGTGACATGGAAAACAGGTGTCACCTGGGCTGCAGCACTAACGGAATACAGATATTAGAAGAGATACAAGCATCAGTGATCATAAACATTTTTTTGTTAAATTAACCTGGATCCAGCACCAGACAGGGGCAGCTATCTTCCACAAATAAATATATTTTATTTAAAAAAACTTGCTTTCTACTGAACAGCCATACAATAACAGGATTTAATTAATTCTTATGAAGAGTGCCTTGGTCCTCTCTTCTTGTGATCAAGTAATAAAAGTGTTATTCCTTTCAGTTTGTTTATCATTAATATTAATATGACCTCTATGAGCTCTATGTGACTGCAGCAGTCAGCCAGCTGCAATACTGAGCAAAATATGAACTTCCATAGACCTACGCAGACAAAAGAACATAGAGCTCTTGGTCTTCTGTAAGGTACATAGTTTCCACGTTAACAACATTTAAAGTTCACCTACATCCCAACTCGGTCTGTAGACAAAGTGTATCAGCATGCAACAAAAAATGATCCGAAGCTCCGCATTGCCAAAAATAATAAGACAACATTGTACTATATAATAAACTGAAGATTGACATACATCGTATTTTTCTCTTACGGGGTATGAAGACCAAAAAAATGAAGCAACGGATAACGAAAAAGCACTAAAACGTTTGGTTCAAAAACTGTTTCTGACATATTGCCTAGAGATTAGCGTAGGTCCAGTATTACCAAAACCCGTCTATATATGCATAAGGAAAAGGTCCCTGGGAGAAAAAGCAGATGTATGACTAGCTGAGACTCCATAATTGCCAATTTAACACAAAAAAACAATTCTTTCAAAATTTTTTCAAAAATTCATATCCACTTTCATAATACATTCATAACTCAACAATTATAAAAACGGAATACATTCCATTACTACACTCACTTCTTCCTTCACCCGACCTTCACTTAAAGAGCATGATGCTCCTGGCTGCTGCATTAGAAGAGACCACAGTATGAATACCAACGTCAAGCTAAATGTATTTTAACACTCTCCAACATTTCAACTTTAAGACTGTATGCCATGAGACTGCCCAGGATTTAAGGGCCCGGACACACCAATAATGTTTGCACTTCTAATTTGCGAACCGAGAGCGCGCCGATTTTACATCGTGCAGAATCGTGCAAAAATGTGGTCAGTTAGCCGTCCACCAGCGGGTGGTCTCTAAAACACAGCGTGCCGAACGATTGGCAGACGAAKACCAGATCAACATATGGTGCGATGTGTGCAAGCCTTAATGAGGCCTTTTTCTCTGTCATACTGAACAAGAACCAATACTTTAATTCGAGAACAGACAGTAGTAGCATACGGAAATATGGCAATGTGAAATCTGCTCAACACAAAATCCCATTGACCATTACATTATGACCATGATGGTGAATTATTGATTACTTCATGGTGATAAGTACGCCAATAAAAGAAAGTATTGCAGGGCCATAACAGCCAATCATATTGCTGAGGCTTTCAATGTGAGGGCTAATCTTAAATAATGTGCTCCTGCTATTAAAAAATCTATTTTTCAGCACCATTACCACAGTGTCTGATCATTAGGCTACTGTATGGCTTCTGGGAATCAGGGCCCCAGGCCTTTGAAACCACCGGGAGGTGTTTTTGTTCTCTCTCTCTATCCCCCTCTCTCTCTCTCTCTCTCTCTCTCTCTCTCTCTCTCTCTTCACTTCTCTAAATAGAAATTAACTGTGTCTTATGCGATGTTCCATCTTAAACACATGCCCTCCAAATCCTTAATTAGCTATATAAATACCACACAGCTCCTTACTGTTTCATTAACTACAAAATATACAAGGATGATCTACTATTACCATACCCAGGGGCGCAACTTTCACTGGGGACGGTGGGGTCATGTCCCCCCCACATTCTGAAATTTCCTTTTTCTCCGGCTGGATTTAGGACCGCGGACACCACAGAGTGGGCTAACAGGCTGCGTGAAGGCAAAGCTTCTGGAAGGCTGGCTGGCTGGACCAGCACGGGAGAGTTGAGCATAGTTCAGTGTGTATGTGTTGTGCTCTTTCACTGAGTTGTAAAAGCAATCAAAGTAGAAACTGGCTACTCTTTAGTTTGCTGATGTTAGCTGGCAAGGTAACTGCTGTTTAATTTAACAGAAAAAAATGTGTGTTTATTCACAGTGCTGAGCTAGTATTGTAACTGACATGTAATATCAGCTAATCTTTCATCCCCTCTCAACTGAGGTGAATGAATTAGCTACGCTAGCTAGTAGTTACCACAGCCAGGTTAGCTCTAGCCTCTAGCTATGTGTCAGATAGCGATATYAGGTGGCTATTATTACTATATAACAGCAGTTGTTTGTATGGAAATGTTTTGTAGCCTTTGTTTCAACAGAAGTAAATTAACTTGGCTAGCTTCGCCAGTTGATGTACCATTAGAGAGAGCTGGCCAAAAGTTGGCTAACGTTAGCTATTATTTTTGCCTGAATCAGACTAGACCTGAATCACACGATGAAACCATAAGCCAAACGATGTAAGATTGATATACTGAATGTTTTCACTGCAATGTGTGTTTTTATTAGTCAGTATGGCAATGTAACGTCACAGTCTTCACTGTCAAGGTGCACAGTAGAGGTCTGGTGGGACCAATTTTGTCATCCCGCTACCACCCGCATCCGCAGCTTTTCATACCGCACTCCGCCCACACCCGCTGGCTTTCTGTCTGACTCCCACCCGCAAGAACTGGTCCCAAACCCAACCACAGTCCCACAATGTTATTTTAGGCATATGTGACACAGCTCACATGCCAGCCATGGTCCCAGCAATTTTGCTCCCTATAGGCAATATCAAATGGACAAACATAACTTAGGAAATTGTTTAAATTACCAGAGATTCTCACATGGCCCTTATATTAGGCAATATGTATTACTGGGCTATATCAACCAATATGATAGATGTAGTTTGTAGAGAGCAGAGTAGGAGAGACTTGCACTTTCTCTTGAGATATTTTTATAGCCTACCTTTTAGGAGTGGGAAGATGGGTGATCAATATCTAGGCCTATTTCTAGGCAATGTAGTAAAGTATTTAGGTAGGACATTTCCTTGGAAAGATAWCTGCCCAGTGCTTCTACCTCCCATGCATAGGCTATAGCCTACACTATTTAATTGAGACCACACGCGCACCTGATCTCGCAGGTATGGCTACAGAACTTGAAGCAGCAAGAATGACGACAGCGACACTTCCTATGTTTTGCATAGGCCTATAGGATAWAGCCTACTTTTTAGGAGCACGATTTGCTGGCAGAGACAAATAAATGGGTAATCAATACTTATTGAAAATGAAAAGGCGCACCGCTCGCTCACCATAGAAGCCTAACCTATGCGCGCGTTGAGCCTTTTCCTTTTCAATGATGATTAAAGTTTTTGATTGCACTTCGACTCACGTTAGTTGAGCGCCCTCCACTTCTATCCATTATCAATAGCCTATTTATTTACAGACACTGTAGTAAACTAGTCTAATCATATTTAAATTAATTTCATATTTAAATTGACTGCCACGTGATTCTCCGCCCACGTAGGCAGCCTACTCTATTTCAATGAGACCGCACTTGATCTCTCACGCCCAACTAGGAGAGGTAGGCTACTGATGTTGAAGCGGCGAATTGTGTGAGAATAATGCAAAAAACATGTGCTTTTAATACAATAGGTAGGCTAACGCATACAAAGCAATCTGTGGGACAACAAAAATATTTTCATCCCAAAGTCGTCTGTCTGACCGCCCACAGCATGAAAAATGATCTCTGTCGGGACCGCAGGTCCCGCTGGCATCCTGCAGGAATGCAGCCCTCTAGTGCACAGTCAGTACACAACACTGCTCATCATGTCTTATGGTGACAGTGGTCCCAGCAGGGTCAGACAGCCAGGGAAGACCAGTCTACGTACCTCAGGTGAATTTTGCAGTATATTAACAATATCAGTGAATGATACAACGTTCCATCTTGAGTTGATGGGTAGACCTACAGTAGCCACAGGACAGCAGCTTAAAGCTACAGTCTGGGATCTGGGAATAATGGTCATTTCAATTATTGAACCATTGATTATATTCTTGAATAATATAATATATAAATGTACACCATGGAAATTCTTTGTCATGCCTCATCTGAGCAGGACCAGATGGTGACAGGGGGCTCAGCAGGGTCAGGCAGCAAGGGAAGACCAGTCTGTGACGGAGCTGAGGTGAATTTTTGCAAATACAGCACTTTATTATCTCTGCGCAGCAAACACTGGACATGACAGATGCTATTTTAAGGCAGTCTGACAAACCTTCAAAGTTGATGTCCAAACTGTATCAAGAGTTGATAGAGGCTTTTCACGATGACACAAAACATGTAAAACAAAAATGTGAGAAAGACCTGGTAGAAGCTATTGATGATGATGATGACTGGATACATATATGTTAAAATGCCCCGTCATGTTCATATCATCTCAGAATTAAATTACTGCAGTTTTAAGACCATCCAGTGAAACTGAATATCATGCACTCAGAAATACATTCCTCTGCTTGAAGTGTAAAACACAAAAGGGGACATATTTGCATATGTTTTGGTCTTGTGAAGGCTGGCTGACTTCTGGCAAAGAGTATGTACTTCTATTTCAGCATGTCTACAGATTCTCCTTTCTCCCTGTTTTTGTTTGCTTGTAAATGTTGATACTGGTGGCTGTTATCTGAAGAAACTGTGTAACGAAGCTGTGTAGCTCAGTTGGTAGAGCYTGGTGCTTGCAACACCAGGGTCGTGGGTTTGATTCCCATGGGGAACCAGTATAAAAAWAAAAAATGAAGTATGAAAATGTATACACTCACTACTGTAAGTCACTCTGGACAAGAGCATGTGTAAAATGTGAAACATTTATAGTGGCTAAGAAATGTATTGCCATTCATTGGAAGGTTGGTTATCCTCCCACAATGTCAAGTTATCTATCATTTCATTTATTACAAGATTAAGGGTATACTGGGCAACTTTCATAAGGTCTAGATGCCTTATATGGAATACAATCTGACTAAAGGAGTCTGTATTGAAAACATGCCCACGTCTGGGGAGATACCTATTTAGCCAGTCCTGGGGTCTGCCGTCCTGTGGGTTGTCACTCTGGCCTTGGAGTAACACACCAAAACCAATAATGAATGTTTCACTAAGATCCTAAAGCTTAGTGGGGTGTATTAGAATGTGACACTGCAGGGTGGTGGACCCCTAGAGACAGGACGAGGTGACCCAGCTATATTGTTTGCAAGTGGGGTGTATTAGATTGTACTATTGTGCCCATGACATTAATTATATGGAGGATTTGCTGTTTCTGTTTGTTAATGTATATTTGAGGTGTATGTGTATGTGTATTTAAAAAAACAAAACTTTCTCTTGGGAATTAAAAAAAATGAAGGTGGGAACTGGGAAGGAATAAAGACAAATAATAAAGACAATCAAAAGTCTTAGTTTTGCTAGTCTATTGGTTATAGGTGCAATACAATATTTATTATTGAATTACCTTTGATCTAGTTCAGTCTTATTTATCATTTAAACATATTTAATAATGATATCTTACCTAGCTTGATGACTGTGGGCATTTTTGCTTACTTTTTGTTCTAAATAGAGACGGCATATTGGATTTTGTAAAAATACAGGAAATTAGCTTTAGATGACCCAAAAAATTATGGGGGAGGACCCCCAGACACCCCGCCAGGTTATGTCCCCCCCACTTCTAAAACCAAAGTGGCCCCCCTGACCATACCCCTCAGGTATTTTGAATCAAAAGGAAATGTTTCCATGTCCAAGTTAGTATAGCGTAGCCCTACTATAACTATCACTGCCTCAGTCTCAGGCAATATCATGGTTGCAGACGCATGAAATGATGCATTTGTCTCCTGAAGGTAGAAGTGTATCACCACTGCAGCCAGGACCTTCACCAAGACTACACTGAGTGTACAAAACATTAAGGACACCTGCTCTTTCCATGACAAACACTTACCAGGTGAACACAGGTGAAAGCTATGATCCCTTATTGATGTCACTTGTTAAATCCACTTCAATCAGTGTAGATGAAGGGGAGGAGACATGTGAAAGAATACTTTTTTAGCCTTCAAACAATTGACATGGATTGTGTATGAGTGCCATTCAGAGGGGGAATGGGCAAGACAAACGTTTGAAGTGCGTTTGAACGAGGTATGGTAGTAGGTGCCAGGTTTGTGTGAAGAACTGCAATACTGCTCTTCTTTTTTTTTACACAAAAATGTGTATCAAGAATGGACCACCACCCAAAGCACATTCAGCTAACTTGACACAACTGTGGGAAGCATTGGATATCAACATGGGACAGCATCCCTGTGGAAAGCTTTCGACACCTTGTAGAGTCCATGCCTTAAAGGGGGGGATGCAACTCAATATTAGGAAGGTGTTCCTGATATTTGGTATACTCAGTATATGTGGCCATAATGTTGTATGCGCTTCCATGGGCTGCTGTGATATAATGAACAGAGAGGGCCTCAGTCTTTACCCAGAAGTAGTTTAGCAGGTGTGAACCTGGGGCCCTATAGGGGCCTCTAATCCTCTGACCTTCTTAGTGTGCTCCATTCACTACCAGTCATTTATCTCATCCCCATCTCTATATCCAGCCAGCCAGCCAGGAGTCTAACAGAAGGCACAGCCTTTGGCTAAAGCGCAAAGGACTTGACTTGGTTAGCATTTAGCTCAGTTGGCATAGGGATCAGATATACACTGGTGGCTCTGGAAAGTCTATCAGGAAATTGTGATGCTCTCTGTGTAGGATCATGTAGGATCATGCTGGAGCAGCAGTTTGAAATTCAAATGAAGTTGTATTAGTCCTTAAGCCTTGGGTTTGTTATTTTTTGTTACCATAGATATTAAACTATCTATCTTATTTTGGATTTCAATATCATTTCACTAGAATCGCTTTAATTTTATCTTGCTATTTCTCTCAAAGCCATTTCTGCTACTGATGCCCGTGGTAATGTTTTTAAGGCAAACATAATGGAATTGCATCTTATTTGATAACGAGGGACGTCTACAGTACATGGTTGAGGCCCCAAATAACCACAGACGTAACAGAGCCATTGGAGACGACAGTAACACTAACAACGGCATCAGAAACCTTCACTACAGCAGTAGACTACAGCTTTGCTGCTCATCCCCCAGCAGTACAGCAAGTGGCTGGAAGTAGGCAGACAGATACATTATAGATATGACAGGCAGTATAAGTCGTCATTTCCCTGTGGACAGTTTCTCTGTAATGAGCTGCAGGTTGTCATGCAGGCGTTTAGAGGCGTGGGGTTGGGGAGGGAGTCAGAGACAAAGACAGGCATGGCTAAAGAGGACCAGCCAGCAGGAAGGAGATGTTAATGTGACCTGAAGGCGAACCTAGCCCTCACAGCTTCCCTCTTTCCACACCGGTCACATTTGGCTATGTCAAAGATGGCTGCCATGTTCTAATCAATGCTTTCATCACAAATGTAGGAGCATAATATTTGGTTTCGAGAGTTAAAGGGCTGTGATGACACTGTCCCTGCAGATGAAGGCAGATGACTCAGACTGACTGCAGTACTAAATGTTGAGTCAGGTTGAGTCATTTCAGTCACATTTACAGACAGTAAACAAACTCTTTTGAGTGGTTTAAGTCCAAGCTGCAGGGAGGTAAGTAAGAAAAGTCCTGGGCCAGTGACACACCTCTACAGGGAGACGGCCACACTAGTTCCATGCTTAACTTTCATTAATTTCACACTTTGTAATCAATTACTGGTCTCTAGAGCTATCAGTGAGGCCAGCTACCTTTTCCAGGAACGGGCCCAAGTCTCTCAGCGCCTCCTAATTCAAAAGACATTACACCGCTAGACAATACTCTTTGTGTATGGGTGGCCATTGATTTGGACTGTTTCAAGGCACCAGAACAAAGCGATTTACGGAGGTTGCAAACATATTTTGTGGGACAACAATGCATGGTCTTATCTGGTGTAGAGTTTAAGCATAAAATAAATGGATATGAATAATTAAACGACCAAGCCTTTGAAGGTATGCCCAACCGTTTTCTCTGGGCTATTCTCTGCCCAATGTCTCTCAAAAGGCTGCACCTAATATGATTTGAAATCGTAAAGCAGAGGCTGACACCAGGCCTCCAGAAACCAATCCCTCTTACAGGATAAAACAGCAACTGTGTGAAATGTACACTGCAGGCCCCTTGGCTCAACCCCACTGATAGTCAGTCCCCCCTCACTGTGACTCTGGGAGGGAAAATAAAAAATGAGCCTGATCAATGACAAAATAGGGCTTTTGCCCTTTTACTGCAGCCATAAATATAATCTGTCTTGAAGAAGAAAGAAAGCAGGAGAGGAGTGCAGGGCTTAAAGAGACAGGTTCCCTTCAGGCTCTGGGCAGGCATAAAGATGTCACAGTAGTCCACAGTGTGGAAAGGAGAGGAGAGGAGGCCAGGACGTGCCCGATGCCATGCCATGGTGGCCTGGGACTGGGGCCGTGGACACTTATAGAGTCATGTACTGGTGATGGCTCCCCTGTGGTGAGGGGGAGGACAGGACAGGACCACACAGCAGGCCCAAGCCTACACACCCACACCGACTACCAGACAGCCACTCACAGCAGAGGTGGTCAGGCCGCAACGCTCCAACATTGTATTTTCAACTGCAGACATTAAATACATTTTGACATTCAGCCATAGCAAAGACCTTTTATGCCAAAAGGAGACAGTGAAGACGACAACAGTGAACAGGAACAGGAAGGCATCAATCAACACCAACACAATGAGAGGGAGCTCATTTTATCTCTGTGATTGTTGAGATACTATAAGAGCAATGCAGTGAGCAGGAACTGGCCCGGCCCTAATCCCTCATTCAACCCAACAATCCCTCAGAGCTGCAAACGGCAAGACTGAGAGCATGCCAAATAATA
>NC_036850.1:13868744-13869701 GCF_002910315.2 Salvelinus sp. IW2-2015
GTGACCTCCCCCTCCCTAGCTCTGCTCCAGCAGGTCCCGGCCACCTCTTCTTATTTATGAGCCATTTCACACAGCCCTGCTCCCATTTAGAGAGCCAGCCTTGGCCCGTCAGACACACTAAACACTCCACACGCTAAAAATCACGTACACCAGTAAGGCAGCCAGGGGACATGGGGTCGGGGGCTGGGGATGGGACAGAGAAGACCCCAGTGCCACCACACAAGGCTACCACCCACACAGCCCAGGAAGAGATTACACCGCTCACCCAAAAAGAGCAATGTAAACATATTGGCCCACTTCCTGGTTGGCAGCCATTGGCTGTAGCTTCAGTGGAGTGGCAGGCTAGCGCTAGGAGTCTGCTCTGTAGGCTGTACAGCTGCTGCACCACCATCACTTCCACTTAGCTGTAATATTACTGTATATCCTTTATCACCTTCTAGCATTACCAAATGTCAGATGAGTAGATGAGTTTCATAGGAATCATCTGGGAAATAATTACCCACTGATGTGATTTAACGATGTGCGGAAACTGATGGTTAGGCTTATCGGAGCATAATTGAACATTTCATTATTTCCCTTCAGTTCTGTGGAGCTCTGAACAGCTGAATATTCAAGGCATAACATTTGACTGACGGATTGATTTACAAATGCATGCAAGACTTTAATAGGCAGACGTGCTCCTGTGTGACTGAAAACAAGATTATCCTGAACTGGCAACATTAAAACACTGTGGGAAGTCTCTGAATGTTAGCCTGTTTACTTTCCAGAGGCTAGGGCCTTTGTCAGGGAAGACAGACAGCAATGGGGAACACAGACACACAGATTCACATAGACACACACATAGACACACACACCTGTGATAGTGACGGAGGCGTGGCCGTCCTCGCCCAATAATGGGTTGGTCAGTCTGCAGCTGTAAGTGCTATTGGGCTCCAGGGTGACAGTCAGGACACTGCG
>NC_036850.1:13875181-13880592 GCF_002910315.2 Salvelinus sp. IW2-2015
GTGACGGAGGCGTGGCCGTCCTCGCCCAATAATGGGTTGGTCAGTCTGCAGCTGTAAGTGCTATTGGGCTCCAGGGTGACAGTCAGGACACTGCGCATGCTGAACAGCCCCTCCTCATTGGCRACCAGGGAGGTGGTGACGTTGTCCGTCAGGTTGTGCCCGCCKCCGTCCTGCCACAGTACGTCAGCCTCAGGGTAGCCACCGTACGCCACGCAGGTCAGCGCCACCTTGTCACCCGGCCGCAGGTTAGAGTCCGGCTCCAGGGTCACCAGAGGCTTGGAYTAGGGGGCTGAGGGGGGAGAGAGGYGGGGACAAGAACAGACACACACAGAGTTTTAGCCAAGTCGCCAGAAACTTGGAGTAGGGGGCTGAAGGGGTAGGGGGGAGCAGAGACATACAGAGTTTTAGCCAGATTATCACCAGTGAGGGACACCCAGGGAATTGTTTGACATGATTCCCATTAAATTGTTAATTACATTTAGGGAGCTTAGCATAACATCGAGCTTAAGATCCCAGAGACATCATCTGCAGCATATCCTGGTGCTCCTCTCTGACGTCCTTCTACTCCTCCCTGGATAGAGCCACGGCTCTGAGCCAAGCCGCCTCACAATACAACGCAACCACCACAGCCTGGCCCGGCCCGGATGGGGGGCCTGGGGGAAATAGGCACGGCTCCGAGAATTTGGGACTGCTGTGCTCTGTTCAGGGGGTTGGCAGGAGGGGGCGTGCGGTGAGGAGGTGAGGGGGGTGAATCCTCAGCCTGGAATGAATGCCCGGCTCTCCAATCCCCTGAGCTAAAACACAACCAGAGAGGTGGCGGGCAGAGAGAGGAGGCTGTATTCCCTGAGCCAATCATAACACAGCAAACAATGGGGAGGACAGGGAGGGAGAAGAAGGAGATTAAATAACTTCATGCGAGTTGCCTTTTGAAAAGTGGYCTCTCTCGCTCTCTCTCTCTCAGCACTAAGATGGAATGTCAGCCTGCCACTAACCTCTCTGGCTATCCATTTGACTGACAGGCAGATTTCCACAGAGACCRGTCATTTTCTCAGAGCACTGTGGGAAGGGAGCTCTATGATGTTAACTGTAAATGCCAGCTAAAAATAATACATCTATGAATCGAATGCATGAAAAGGGGCCAATTTGTCACTGTTTGAGCTACTGTGTCATTTTTCCCCCTTTCTCTACCCAGACTAGCCAACCAAGAGGAAAACTGTCGAACGTTAGCGCTGCTTAATGCACATACATCCTTAGACAGGAAAGGCCCAATTTAACAACAAAACATGGAAATTAGTGGTGAGGGAGGGAGGAGTTCACCAACACTGTGTGTGAAGTCATAAAGAATAATTATAAATAAAAGTGCACTCAGTTGTGATGATAGTCCTCTGTTGGAACAACCACCTTCATCACCGAGCTGCTAGTAACAATCAATCTTGTCAGGAACTAATAATCAAAGCCAGTGATTGACCACAACCAGAGGACCACAATCAGGAAGTATCGACCAAACATGTTATTGTGCATCCCTGACGGAACTAAGTGTTTTATGACCAATTTCTGTGTTGTGTTAGGCATCGATCCTAAAGGTCTCGCATGATTACCAAAGAAGGGCCTGTGATGTGTCACCAAATTGCCCTCTAGTGGCCTAATGGGTGGAATTATTTCATAATTGATAAACATGAATCAAAAATCAAAAAAAGGAAAATCCGGTGTTTCTATGTTAAACGGGTTTGTTATAATTCAGTCTTCTGTGATGGACAGTCGTGGCCAAAAGTTTTGAGAATGACACAAATATTAATTTCCACAAAGTTTGCTGCTTCAGTGTCTTTAGATATTTTTGTCAGATGTTACTATGGAATACTGTAGTATAATTACAAGCATTTTATAAGTGTCAAAGGCTTTAATTGACAATTACATGAAGTTGATGCAAAGAGTCAATATTTGCAGTGTTGACCCTTCTTTTTCAAGACCTCTGCAATCCGCCCTGGCATCTGTCAATTAACTTCTGGGCCACATCCTGACTGATGGCAGCCCATTCTTGCATAATCAATGCTTGGAGTTTGTCAGAAATTGTGGGGCTTTCTTTGTCCACCCGCCTCTTGAGGATTGACCACAAGTACTCAATGGGATTAAGAGGTCTGTGGGTTTCCTGGCCATGGACCCAAAATATCTATGTTTTGTTGCCTGGGCCACTTAGTTATCACTTTTGCCTTATGGCAAGGTGCTCCATCATGCTGGAAAAGGCATTGTTCGTCACCAAACTGTTCCTGGATGGTTGGGAGAAGTTGCTCTCGGAGGATGTGTTGGTACCATTCTTTATTCATGGCTGTGTTCTTAGAGCCCACTCCCTTGGCTGAGAAGCAACCCCACACATTAATGGTCTCAGGATGCTTTACTGTTGACATGACACAGGACTGATGGTAGCGTTCACCTTGTCTTCTCCGGAAAAGCCTTTTTCCGGATGCCCCAAACAATCAGAAAGGGGAATCATCAGAGAAAATGACTTTACCCCTGTCCTCAGCAGTACAATCCCTGTACCTTTTTGCAGAATATCAGTCTGTCCCTGGTGTTTTTCCTGGAGAGAAGTGGCTTCTTTGCTGCACTTCTTGACACCAGGCCATACTCCAAAAGTCTTCGCCTCACTGTGCGTGCAGATGCACTCACACCTGCCTGCTGCCATTCCTGAGCAAGCTCTGTACTGGTGGTGCCACGATCCCGCAGCTGAATCAACTTTAGGAGACGGTCCTAGCGCTTGCTGGACTTTCTTGGGCGCCCTGAAGCCTTCTTCACAACAATTGAACCGCTCTCCTTGAAGTTCTTGATGATCCGATAAATTGTTGATTTTGGTGCAATCTTNACGTGTTTCCTTGCAGGTAACCATGGTTGCAGAGGAAGAACAATGATTCCAAGCACCACCCTCCTTTTGAAGCTTCCAGTCTGTTATTTGAACTCAATCAGCATGACAGAGTGATCTCCAGCCTAGTCCTCAACAACACTCACACCTGTGTTAACGAGAGAATCACTGACATGATGTCAGCTGGTCCTTTTGTGGCAGGGCTGAAATGCAGTGGAAATGTTTTTTGGGGATTCAGTTAATTTGCATGGCAAAGAGGGACTTTGCAATTAATTGCAATTCATCACTCTTCTTAACATTCTGTAGTATATGCAAATTGCCATCATACAAACTGAGGCAGCAGACTTTGTGAAAATTCACATTTGTGTCATTCTCAAAACTTTTGGCCACGACTGTATATAAAGTGTAATATTGGGATGCAAACTCAAAATGTAATACATTTCAACTCTATATCTGACATGATACAGGTGTCTTCTTTTTTTAAGCCCATAACCATGAGTGAGAGGTGTATACTTTTGTTTCAAAATATATTTGTTTAAGAATACCAAGAAACACTCTGTGTGACCCTGATTTATCCCACTGCAGTAAAAGGTTAAAGAGGGGACTCTACTTCCTGTATGTGAAGCCCTTCCGGTGTCTCCTTCTCCTCACCTCCTTCTCAACCGTATTGGAGGAGACAAACCAAGATCCTCATCCTCTGACCCTCTTCTCCAATGTGTTTTGAGACAGGATTCGAGGAAAGATGTATCGAGAAAGATGTGGTAGCTGCAGGCCAAGCATAGACTCATATCTCCCTCTCTAACTTTAAGTACCAGTTGTCAGAGCAGGTCACAGATCACTGCATCTGTACATAGCCCATCTGTAAATAGCCCATCCAACTACCTCATCCCCATACTGTTATTTATTTTTTTGCTCCTTTGCAACCCAGTATCTCTACTTGTACATTCATCTTCTGCACATCTATCACTCCAGTGTTTAATTGCTAATGTCACGCCCTGACCATAGTTTGCTTTGTATGTTTCTATGTTTTGTTTGGTCAGGGTGTGATCTGAGTGGGCATTCTATGTTGTATGTCTAGTTTGTCTGTTTCTGTGTTTGGCCTGATATGGTTCTCAATCAGAGGCAGGTGTTAGTCGTTGTCTCTGATTGAGAACCATATTTAGGTAGCCTGTTTTGTCTTTTGGTTTGTGGGTGTTTGTCTTCCGTGTCAGTGTTTGTCGCCACACGGTACTGTTTCGTTTGTTCACATCGTTTATTGTTTTGTTTAGTGTTCTGAGTTTAATTAATTAATCTGAAGACGATCGTTACAGCTAAATTGTAATTATTTCGCCACTATAGCCTATTTATTGCCTTATTTGCACACACTGTATATACTTTTATATTGTGTTATTGACTGTATGTTTGTTTATTCCATGTGTAACTCTGTGTTGTTGTTTGTGTTGCACTGCTTTGCTTTATCTTGGCCAGGTCGCAGTTGTAAATGAGAACTTGTTCTCAACTGGCCMAKCTGGTTAAGTAAAGATGAAATAAAAATAAATAAATGGTTCAGCTTTCCCAGTCTGAAGTTGTTATTGTAAAACTTAAAAGAGAATGTGTTCTCAATGACTTACCCGGTTAAATAAAGGTAATAAATGAACAGACTCACCTGCCACCTGGAGCAGTAGGGCTGCACTACCGTAGGCCTCCACCCTGACGAAGCAGGTGTAGCTACCCTCGTCGGCCACCCGGACCCCCCTCAGGAGGAGCGAGGTGTTGCCCGCYTCCAGTTGGGAGGGGTACAGGCTGGTGCGGTTGGCGTAGCGCTCTCCCTGGTCTGCCAGCTGGTCCTGGCTGGCCCAGTAGCTGTGCACGCTGCGCTTGGTGTCCGTCAGCTGCCAGAAGACACTGAGGTCAGACAGGTTGAAGGGAGAGGCGTGGCTGAAGGAACAGTTGAGGGTGGTGTCCATGCCGTACAGCGCAACCATCTGGCAGCTCTGGGACTTGCACTTCTAGGACAGCTGATTAGGAGAGAGAGGAGAGTATGTCAATAACAGAAAACATAGACCTGTGTGTTTAGCCGTGTAGTGGAGAGAGATGTCGAAATAAGCTTTAGGGAGATGAATGAACTGCAATAAAGATGTAGCTCCTAAATATCCACTTGGAGACAGTGGTGAGTTAATAATCTAGACAGTGGTCTGTCTGGTGAAGAGACCCTATCTCTTCTCAGAGTGTACTGTCTCCCTCAACACACACGGGGCTAAGCTGCTCAATGGTGAGTGTGGTTTGTTTTGTTTTAAAGCGGAAAACCTCCTTAAGGCATTCTATCTCCACATTGCTTGTCTAGACTAGACTCTTCTTCTCCTCTTCTCTCCTCTCCTTTCTTTTCCTTTCCCTTTCCTTTCCCTCTTTTCTTCTCTTTCTCCTACTCTCCTCCCTCCATGTCCTCTTGGCAGCCAAAAGCAGGCTTTGCATAATCATTGCTGGTTAGTAGCCATCCTCAGACACCACAGAGAGAGGAGGCTACAGCTAAACCATTCCACAATTTTATCCTCTCTCCACTTCTACAGGTCCTGATTGTGGA
>NC_036850.1:13883956-13959815 GCF_002910315.2 Salvelinus sp. IW2-2015
GGAGGGCAGATGCCAGAAGAGAAGCGCATTTGGACCGATGGAAATTGTTAGTAAACGAATAACAGGAAGCACAAAACCACGAGTCATTTGAACTCTCTGGAGAATATGAGTTGTGGTAGAGGAGCCTGGTAAGCAGCTGAGAAGGTGCAGGAGAGTTTGTGCAAGGTAGCATTATTAGTTTGTGAGAGTCCGGGTGCCACACAGCTAAGGTACGTGATAATTACTCGTATGGGTCTGTCGACGCGCTGTCCACCTGTGGCTTATTCCATTTGCAGAGTTGTAGCACGGACAATTTCCCACCCCTACTGCGAGAGCGCACCGGCTGGAAGATTGTGAGCTTAGAAATTGAAAGCTTCCAGTGTTGCGTACAGCCGACACAACTGGCAAGGATTTAGATCGCCGTGCTAGTAAGATTAGCCCACGAGGCTAGTGCTAAGCCTAAATCAGACACACGGATCGAGGTGGAGCAGTACGCGGTGGGCTGGAGGGGCCTGCTGAAAGTGTGACGCTCACCCAAATTAAGGAATTCAAAGTCCAGCCCTCTGCTCAAGGACGCTCAAAGCTCAGCCCCCAGCCGCCCCGCGATGGACTCAGCATAGCCGAGCGCGAGAGGTAGGACAAAAGGAAGGAGGGCAAGCGAGGGTCTTGACAGGGGCTGGGAGAGAACGCCACTTGTCACACAGACAGGCGTCTTCATTAGCATGTATGAGGTGAGCTGAGCAAGGTGACCACACATACAGAACGGGCACACGTGTGGTAAAAAACGAAGATTCCTGTAGCGCAACAGTGGCAGTGGACATCTCACCTCGTCCTCCGCATGCACACACGCACGCACACACACAACCAGGCAATGCAGGCACACACATACGCACCCACGCACGCACGCAGCCGACACACCCAACACACACACAGCACACACACACACACACACACACGCACACACACACACACACACACACACACAACACACACACCACACACACACAACACACACACAACACACACCCAATCCACAAGCAGAGGGCATTGTTATTCAGCTCAGTCCTGGCTCCTGACAGCTCCACAGCACTGTGAGAGCCAGTCTGAGACACAGGGCATTCTGACACTACAACATCCACTGTCATAGTACTGCTCCACAACAGACAGGTCCCAATCACCGTGTTCAGTGACACCCACACACACAAACACCTACACGCAGGCACGCACAAACACATTAACATCTCACTCTGCTTGCGATCACTAAAGTTGAATTCACTCAGTTCAATAGAATGTACCCCCGTATCCACATCTAGGAGAATGCAACACATTGCCTACACATTCAGTGTTGATGTGCCATTCAGCTGACCCTGGTCAGTGGGACACAACCCTAAACAGAAATACCTAAACGTGTAATAACCGGATCCCTTTAATAACCTGGGCTGTTAAACACAAGGACTTCAATAAGACCACAGCTTCCATCTCCCTCCAGCTCCTGAAGCAATAACCCACARTGTTCAATAACCCTGGTTCATAACTGCTTCTCCAATAACAAACACAGAATAGAACTCGGCTTCAAATGAACTGTGCTTAATAACAGTGAACATCACCCACTAGGCCAATAGGCACCCTACACACAGGTTCAATTACCCCTGCTCGATAACAGACGGCAGAGCTACCAGTAGTACTGTTCATTAGAAGACGTTAGGTACACATGTTCAGAGATATGGTAAAGCCCCTTTGTCGAACACGGCATAAAGGAACAGCCATGATAAGAGTGCACAGACATACATACACTGGAAGGCAAATTGCGGCGGTAATATTGACTTAACTAAGTAAACACACACAGGCAGTGTAGTTAGTGTTCTGTCTGGCTAAGTAGTGAGCTGCTTCAAAAGCTGTGGCAATAATGCCCCCATCGGGTGGTCAAAAGTACTGCAGCTCCAGACATGTTGGTCTTTGCACGAATGACCCACCTGAATATCTAACGAACAGGAAGTTCACAGATGCTTAGTGGCCTTTCACAACAGCTATTCTTTCAGTCAATGTCGTTGTTCAAACACGCCAACTAAAGGCTTTCTTCAAAGCCTTTCCAAGCCCAAAACCTTTCGAATACGTCCAGGGGAACACAAATAAAAAGCAACATCTGGAATACATTGAGAGATGTAGTGGTAGTTTAGACATGGTCAGCTTAACACTGCTGGGAATTATCCCTCGCGACACATAGAGAATCGATTCTAAACCTGATCCTTTCCTCCCCTCCTGAAAGAGAGACACAAAATGGAGGGGATTATGTAGGTCTCTGAGCCTTGAATAATGGGGTCACTCATGACATTTACCAATTTAACACTGTCTCTCCATATCTGGGCTACAGTCATCATAGAGTGAAAGCCATCTCTGTCWYTGAGAGATATATGAGGTGCAGATAGCTAGTAGAGCAGACAGGAGCTCAGGTTGCTTATTTTCAGCAACGTAATAAATCAAGATGCACCACACTTCCTTTCTCCTGACTCTGTCTGTCTATCTCTCTTTCTCCCTCTCTCCCGCTCTCATTTGTTGTTTATGCTCTCTCCATCTTCTTCTCTCCACAAACATGGCGGGCGGGTGCTTTATCAGGGGGAGCTGGTCTCATATCCCGTCAATAAGCTGTTAATGGGCTCTGACAGGCAGATAATGGTGGGCCAGTTGCAGAGGAGCTGCCTGGGAGATAAGGACAAGCCTAACCTTCCTCCACCACCTGCCTGAGAGAGAAGAGAGAGAACACAACCTGGGATGAGTARGAGGAGCGAGCCATAGGAMCAAATCCATSCCAGCAGGAGYGGGGGTGGGGTGGATTTGAGTTTGTGCAGCTTAATCCAAATGACTGGGGTTAAGGTGAGCCTATACGCTATGCATACGATTACAGAAAAGCCAAGCTAAGTTGATCAAACTGTATTATTGTAGAGGTGGCAAAGGTTTGGGTTCTAATCCCTCAGATAGACAAGTGTTTGACACCTGCTGGCCCTGGTAATAACCAAAACCATGTCTGGGAGGGTAGAGCCCTTGCTCAAATCTGAGGCTGCAATTCTGTTCTGCCTTATGAAGGGGTCAGGGAGCAGTGGATGTCTGCATTAATGCTGGGGGTTAAGGGGTTTTAAAGGGTCAGGGGCTGGGGCTATGTGTCTGGGTGGTACCTTGAGCCCGTCTCCTCCTGAGACACAGTGACCTCACTCAGGACCCTGTAACCATGGCAACACCTGGCCCAGCCTCTCCGGAGACACAGTGACCTCAGTCAGGGCCCCGTAACCGTGGCAACACCCGACCCTGCTTCTCCTGAGACATAGTGACCTCACTCAGGGCCCTGTAACRYTYGAAGCACCCGGTAACCGTGGAAACAACCTGTAGGTAAGTGTCTCCTCTCTCTGTATGTCAGGCAGGGAAGCTTCTTCCTCAGCACAGATCAGAGCGGTGGTGGTGGGTCGTTACCCGCATCAATGTTTAAGCGATCCCACAAGACAGCTTTTTTAGGACTTGTTCAAATAATCATGAGGTGCTTGATGGGTAATGCACTCTGTTTAAATGGCTAGGCTACAGTGCAGAGTGAGCGGGGGGAGAGAGGGAGGGGCCAGCAGCTCAGTGCAGTAGCCAACCTGCTAGTAGACTGACTGGGCATTATGTATGCATCGCAGAGAAAGCAATCTTTGTCGAGCCTGTCCTCGATTGTTTTTAAAAGGATACTTCACTGGCCACAATCAAATTAGTAAGAACATCACTGATACGGGGTAATAACCCTAAATTGAATTTCTGTGCGGGCCAAAACGTCCTCTCTCTACAGAATCAATTGCTGTGAAGAGAAAAGGAGGACAGGGAGAGGGCATTCCTAGTTAGCAGACCTCAAAGGGTACACCAGAGATGCGGGCGTGAGCTATTTACACGCTTCAGGGCCTTGCCATAATGTCTGCCGCTCTCTGACTGCCACACTAGATGTGATCTATTCAATTATGCTAATTAATTAGAACTACCTCCCAGCTCTCGTCATTAAAACTGAATCCAGGTCAGCTTGCCATTTTTGCATTTGCATGAATACAATTTCCCTTTTAACGTGGAGATGCTAAGAGCGGGCAGGTGGGCGCAAGCAGCAGCAAATGGCAGAGGCCTGGCAGGCTGGTGGCAGTGCTGACAGAACAGAGAGCATGACAACAAGCAATTAGCCAGACAGCATCCTGTTAATGCTTCTGCTTTACACTACTGGCTCTACTTGCCTCTCAGCTGCTAATGCTGCTTATGGACTGGATCTCTAAGCCTACTTACTGTGCTGGTGTTGCTGCTTGCCTTGCCTGTTTAACTTAGAGCACCCCCTGAGGTACTGCTACTAGTCTAGTGCATTAAACAGTACATGGAGTATACAAACATTAGGGACACTTGTTTCCCAATTCGTCGTGGCATGACTCTACAGGTGTTGAAAGTGTTCCACAGGGATGCTGGCCTATGTTGACGCCAATCTTCCCCCTTGAATCAAGTTGTCTGATGTCCTTTGAGTGGTGGACATTATTGATACACACGGGAACTGTTGAGCGTGAAAAGCCAGCAACATTGCAGTGCTTGACAAACCCGGTGCACCTGGTACTACTACCATACTCTGTTCAAATGCACTTCAATTTGTGTCTTGCCCATTTACCTCTGAATGACACACATACCATCCACTGTCTCAAATGTCTCAAGACTTAAAATCCTTCTTACCTGTCTCCTCCCTTCATCTCACTGATTGAAGTGGATTAAACAAGTGGCATCAGTAAGGGATCATCAGCTTTCACTGGATTCATCTGGTCAGTTTATGTAATGTACAGTTGAAGTCAGAAGTTTACATACCCTTAGCCAAATACATTAAACTCAGGTCTTTTCACAATTCCTGACATTTAATCCTAGTAGAAATTCCCAGTCTTAGAGTCAGTTAGGATCACCACTTTATTTTAAGAATGTGGAATGTCAGAATAGTAGAGAGAATGATTATTACAGCTTTTATTTCTTTCTCACATTCCCAGTGGGTCAGAGGATCTACTACACTCAATAAGTATTTGGTAGCATTGCTTTAAATTGTTTAACTTGGGTCAAACGTTTCGGGTAGCTTCCACAAGCTTCACACAATGAAGTTGGGTGCATTTCTGGCATTCCTCCTGACAGAGCTGGTGTAACTGAGTCGGGTTTGTATGCCTCTTGCTTGCTCAAGCTTTTTCAGTTCTGCCACAAAATTTCGATTGAGATTGAGGTCAGGCTTTCTTGATGCCACTCCAATACCTTGACTTTGTTGTCCTTAAGCCATTTTTGCCAACTTTGGAAGTATGCTTGGGGTCATTGTTCATTTGGAGAACCCATTTGCGACCAAGCTTTAACTTCCTGACTGATGTCTTGAGATGTTGCTTCAAATCCCACATAATTCTCCTCCTCATGATGCCATCTATTTTTGATGTGCACAGTCCTCCTGCAGGCAAAGCCACCCACAACATGATGCTGGCTACCCTGTGCTTCCGGTTGGGATGGTGTTCTTCGCTTGCAGCCTCCACTTTTTCCTCCAACATAACGATGTCACTATGGCCAAACAGTTTATATTTTGTTTCATCGAACCAAGAGGACATTTCTCATAAAGTATGATCTTTGTCCCATGTGCATTGCAACGATAGTGCTTTTTTATCGGTTTTGGAGCAGTGCTTCTTCCTTGCTGAGCGGCCTTTCAGGTTATGTCGATATAGATCGTTTTACTGTGGATATAGATACTTTTGTACGCTGTTTTCCTCCGCATTTCACAAGTCCTTGCTGTTTGTTCGGATTGATTTGACTTTTGCCACCAAAGTATGGTTCATCTCTAGAGACAGAACGGTCTCTCTCTGAGCGGTATGCGGCTGGTGTCCCATGGTGTTTATACTTCCGTACTATTGTGTTGTACAGATGAACGTGGTACTTCAGGCATTTGGAAGTTGCTCCCAAGGATGAACCAGACATTTTTCTGAGGTCTTGACTGATTTCTTTTGATTTTCCCATGATGTCAGCAAAGAGGCACTGAGTTTGAAGTAGGCCTTGAAATACATCCAAGATACACCTCCAATGAGCTCAAATTATGTAATTCAGCCTTCTAGAGCTTCTGAAGCCATGACATCATTTTCTGGACGTTTTTCCAAGCTGTTTAAGGGCACAGTCAACTTACTGTATGTAAACTTCTGACCACTGGAATTGGATACAGTGAATTATAAGTGAAATTATCTGTCCTGTAACATTGTTGGAAAAATGACTTTGTCATGCACAAAGTAGATGTCCTAACCGACTTGCCAAACCATTGTTTGTTAACAAGAATTTTGTGGAGTGGTGTATGTAAACTTCCGACTTCAACTGTATACTCAGTGTAATATGGATACTGAAACAAAGACAACCTGTCACCACACAGAGCCCTCTGCAGAAGACTGACAACAGTCCGCTGTGCTAAGCAACATATTTTATTTTAACAATGGTTAACACAACAGTTAGACCGGGGACTATACCTCTGTCTTACTAGAGTTGTATTGGAGAGTGCACGGCAATGTGGCGCCTCAGATGTTATCCTGTGTGGAAGATGGTATTAATTGCTGCAAGCACAGGAGTGACACTGATACGGTTATTTAATGGCGGAGTAGAGGAGAGACACTGTAGAAGACAAGTGGGATTAGCAAGGGCCTATAATCCTAATCAGAGACCTACTGGAGACAACAGGCCCAYAGGACCCCAGGTCTCACACGCACACATACAGACACACACACACCAYCACATACACACGTGCACACCCACTCACTATTTCCACATGACAGTTTGTCTCTATCGACAGACTTCAAAGCACATGACTTAGAGTATGAATTAAAACATGCTGTACAGTGTTACCTAATACTGTAAATCCTTAATTCAACAGTAAACTCCAGTAAGTAAATAAAAGATAATCATATATTGTGTGAGGTAAAAACATTATTAACTACAACTTAAAGAGCTACACAGAATCAGTRCGAGACGCCTCCCTCCCTCCGTCCCAGCAGCCGCCAAAGCCAGTAATCAGCAGGCCAGAGACCCATGAAGGCTGGAACAGTACTAGGCCCTAATGAAGCCCTGCTCCTAGCTCTCTCACTCTCAGAGTCTCTGTCTGACTGCTGACTCCAGCACACTGCACTGAGCACTACAACAACCCTGCTGCCTAYTGCCCAGGCTACACCAACCACAACTCCCCCTTCTTACTGGAACATGAGAGGCTGACTCCCCCACCACACTCTCTGACTCACTGGAGAAAAACGACACTCTCTGCAAGTCTCTTCTCAGGCAGGACCTCACCCTACTAACTACCCCAGGGCCCCATTTTAGCTCTGGCTAGAGAAGTACAAACCCAACCAATTTTCCTGTCCAAATATAACTTTCTCCTCAGTCATAACTTTCTAAATGTTCCCATTCTGTAAAGTTTTCATTGTCTTTACTTTTTGCACTGTTAAGAATATTAGTTTGGAGAGTAAGCCTCATTTGAGTTGTTGTTTTGTCTTCCTTGTTCTTTGAAGGGAATGACTAAAAACCCTGTTAAAGCGTATTGTTTAGATGGCGATGGAATTACACTTGGTGGTAGCTTTGATCTCTGGGTAATGGCGGGCCATGGAGGGGGATAGGTGGACACCACCCACCGAGAGCTTGCACAGCAAGCAGCGTGGGCAGCAGGAGGGACAGCATGGTCTTCCTGGGGGGTCTCGGTAGCGCGGGTCAGCCTCGTCAGACACAGCACTGTGGAAACAAACACAGAGARATGATCCGATTCGCTCTGGCCCAATTAATTTAAATACAACATTTCAGACAAGAAATCATCCAAAGAAAGACAGGGGAGTGCAAACAGCTACTGCTCATGTGAACTAAATACAATGTCAACATTAAACCAGCGTGTTTGCTGTGGGAAATCCTGCGAAAGAGAAGAAAGAAGAGAGAGAGACAAAGAGAGATAGAAAAGAAATTAAGAGAGAGAGAAGAGAGAGAGGGGAGAGAGAGAGAGAGGGAGAGAGAGGAGAGAGAGAGAAGAGAGAGAGAGAGAGAGGCAGAGAGAGAGAGCAGAGAGAGAGAGAGAGAGAGAGAAGAGAGAGAGAGAGAGAGAGAGAGAGAGAGAGAGAGGACAGAGAGATAAGAAAGAGAAATAAGAGAGAGAGAGAAGAGAGGGAGAGAGAGAGAGAGAGAGAGAGAGAGAGAGAGAGGGAGAGAGAGGAGAAGAGCAAGAGAGAGAGAGAGAGAGAGAGAGAGAGAGAGGGAGAGAGAGAAACGAGGAGAGAGGAGAGAAGAACGAGAGAGATGAGAGAGAGAGAGAGAGAGAAAAAAAAAAAAAAAGAGATTATGACCTGTTGCCACAAGAAAGGTGCAACCAGTGAAGGACAAACACCATTGTAAATACAACCCATATTTATGTTTCTCTTCTGTACTTTAACTATTTGCACATAATCTGACATTTGAAATGTCTTAATTATTTTGGAACTTTTGTGAGTGTAATGTTTACTGTTAATTTGTATTGTTTATTTCACTTTTGTTTATWATCTACTTCACTTGCTTTGGCAATGTTAACACGTTTCCCATGCCAATAAATCCCTTAAATTGAAATTAAATTACTAGAGAGGGAGTGATAGGCAGAGAGATAGAGTGAGGGAAGAGAGTGAGCGAGAGAGGTAGAGAGAGAGAGGGAGAGAGAGTAGGGGGGAAAGAGCTAGAGGGCTGTACACAGTACAAGGCATTTCTTTCAGGCCATTAGAACTGAGTGAAGGGAACTTCCATTCTGACAGGAAACAGCCCAGTCATTCGCCTAGTGGCCTCAGGACGCCCACCCGTGGGAAAACTTTAGATGTAATGAACTCTTTTGACTCCTACCACACAAAACTGTCTCCTGTCTGCCACCACTCTCTCGGTGGGAGACTGCAGAGACACTGTGTGTGTGTGTGTGTGTGTGTGTCAGGGTTTCCGTTAGCCGGTAATAGCCGGCTTTTGGCCTCTTTTTTTTGAAAAGCCCGAAAAATAAAATTGGCACCCGTCAATTCTCCCGGAGAAGACAAAAAATCCCGTTGCGAAATAATGCTTTTTWGCCTATTCATTGATGCAAATATCAGTTGATGTAAATACATTTGACCGGTCATGCTTCTATGGGTTCATTTGCATAATTTMGTGGAATTAAATCGTTATGTATCTTATTTATCACACGCGCACAGCATACATATACATGTATGAAAGACCAAATTTTTTGGAGCCACGATTAAAAAGAGCTAGTAATTTTATTTCTCAACTGGTAATTGAAGCGCGATTCCCAATCGCCATTCAAATGCATAGGCYACGGAAGGCAGGCTTCGTCAGCGCGTCACACACCACTTTGCAATGAGTTGGAGGCAGTATGCATTTTGAAAACATATAGTTACTTAATTGTTTGAAACTTTAACGTTTTACTACTTATTATGAGGCAGGTTTTACCTTGCTTCAAAGTAGCCTAGGCAACTATTGTATAAAGACTTCGTTCCATATGCCATTGAAACCAGTAGCCTATTTCTCTCATGTTCTATTGGTTATCAACTTTCTTTCATCGTCCTGTAGCCAAGAACACATTCGCGGGTAGGCTACTGCCTTGTGCGTATTGCTGAGTTAATAATAATAATAATAATAGTTTATCATCATTTTAAGCTAAACATTCTGATCTGCTGCATCAGATTCATTGCTTTTTAAAGTTGTATTATGTAGCCTAGCATAGCCTACTGGTTGTATGAATGTTGGATCTATCGTTCCACAACTGTCCCAGCCTGTTTGGGCTATTTCTTTCTGGACAAACTGACCAATAGAATAGGTCAACTTTTCTACTATGGGGATAGTAGATTGACATATGCTCATAGGTAAGCGCATCCATAAGGCTGGGGGAAGCGTTCCCTAAGTAAATTTAATTCAATTGCCAAAATTATATAGGCTAATTAGCCTACTCCTGTCTACATAAATAAATAAAAGCATTCAAAATTGGTAACTAAAGCATGATTTCGCCACAGAAGATCATTAGCTTCCCCTAGCCGTAAATAAGMTGTAGATTACTTTTAAATCACATTGCCTACAGTCGGGAAGGAAAGGCATCACAGTTTGGAATGCAAATGGCTATTGCTGTAAAGAGAACACAATGAAAATACTCTAATTTCTCTTTTCATAATTTCTCTTTTCACTACTTAATAATTATGATAATTAAGGATCGGACCCTTTTTTTCAATTTTTGCCTAAAATGACATACCCAAATCTAACTGCCTGTAGCTCAGGACCTGAAGCAAGGATATGCATATTCTTGATACCATTTGAAAGGAAACACTTTGAAGTTTGTGGAAATGTAAAATTATTGTTGGAGAATATAACACATTAGATCTAGTAAAAGATAATACAAACAAAAAAACACGTGCTGTCTTTTTTTATTTATCATCTTTGAAATGCAAGAGAAAGGCCATCATACAATATTGCACTTTAGGCGCAATTTACATTTTGTCCACTAGATGGCAGCAGTGTGTGTGCAAAGTTTCAGATTGATCCAATGAAGTGTTGCAATAGTCTGCCCAAATGTGCCGAATTGATACATGTTCAAGTACATAACTATAGAGAACATACAACAATTATATGGTAATACAAAATGTAAGTTTACACACTCCCAGGAATGTCATACATGATGGATCATTAGCTTATACACTAACTTTCACACATTTAGATGGCCAGATGGGCCAGAGACAGCAGGGGTTCAAACTGTAGAACCCAATTCCTACATTTGAATATAAAACTTAATTTTATCAAACAAAACTATGCTACATTTTATCTCTGGGACCCTCAGGATGACAAATCAGAGCAAGATTACTGAATGTAGGTACATTATTTTCCTTTGAGGTGAATGTATCAAACCATTTGCCGTGATAAAAGTTTTTTGTTGTTGTGCACTCTCCTCAAACAATAGCATGGTATTTTTTCACTGTAATAGCTACTGCAAATTGGACAGTGCAGTTAGATTAACAATAATTTGAGCTCTCTACCCATATAAGACATGTCTATGTCCTGGGACATGTTCTTGTTACTTACAATGTCATGCTAATCACATTAGCGCATGTTAGCTCAACCGTCCCTGTATAGGGACACCGATCCCGTAGTTAACATTTTGTTTTTGGACAGAAGAAGAAGAAGAAACGTATCTGATATAGCCTATAGCCCACGCCTATACGCTATACGCGCTCAGCCATGAGTGACAGGCCTTTTTTGCAAACAGTGATTGAGTTATATTATTAGCCTAAATTATGACTATCCAATCTACTCATCACATTCCGAACAGTAAGCTATCTTACATAAGTTTGCATGGAATGCTTTATTATAAAGGGGAATTTTTATGGTGAAAATTTGCTTCCCCAAACATGAAACTCATGCGCCGTCTATGCATAGGCTTGTGATTTGGCGGATCGTTGTTGGCTGAGGAAAAGTACATGTGGATAGTAATTCTAACATCTTCAAAGTGTGCGATATAAGGACACACGTCATTGCATCCTCGACTTGTAAGTTCTGTTAAGATAAAATGTCGTAATCTAAATGTGATTTCTGTCATTCTGAGCACCGTGGGTGGACGCCCTAATCAGGTCATGCACCCAACGCATATGGGTCAGGTAAATGTCTCAAATGTCTGGTAAATTAAAATGCTGCAGGTCAAATGTTCGGCGCCACGTTTTCATAATGGAAACCCTGGATTGTGTGTGTGTGTGTGTGTGTGTGTGTACACTACCCATGACCCACATACAATTGGGTAAGTAAAATGAGAATAAACACTATAAAATGACAGCAGGGGCACAACAATCATGTGAATATAAACGTTTTGGGGATACTATACATAGACGGGAGGGGTAGACACTGTCCAACTAGTGAAATGCTCCTATATAACCCCTGAAAGTACATGCAATATTAAAATAAAATACTAAAACTATCCAGTATAATATAATAGCACAGACCTAAAAGACTGGATGATACTGATTATGATTAAAATAATACAGAGATCTGTTTCCGCACTGTTACTGTACTCCTCATTTCCCTTTGGCATACAGTATATCCTGTACTGTATTCTCCCTCAACACTCATGTCCTCTCCTGTCCACTATTCTCGCTCCCTCCCTTCCTGAATCCTAACACAGCTAGCATACCCTACTGACGACCCCCAGAGAGAGAGAGGCTGTGAGGGGAGGATAAGGACTATAATGGGTAATGCCAACTGGGGTCAACATGACGGCATGGTATCAGGTGGCTTGTGGGTAGACTAGGCAGGCTACAACATAAGCAGACAGCACAAAAGGGAGTGGTACACTAAGAGGTATGGTTAACGCTGTCACGCCCTGGCCTTAGTTATCTTTGTTTTCTGTAATATTTTGGTTAGGTCAGGGTGTGACAGGGGGGATGTTTGTGTATAGTTGTCTCGTCTGGGGTGGTTGTATGGTATAGGGGGTTTTGGTAGAGTGTATGGGTTTGTGTTGAGTGTAGGTGTCTAGGTAAGTCTATGGTTGCCTGAATGGTTCTCAATCAGAGACAGCTGTCATTCGTTGTCTCTGATTGGGAGCCATATTTAAGGCAGCCATAGGCAGTAGGCTTTTGTGGGTAATTGTCTATGTGTAGTGTTTAGTGTCAGCACTATTTGTTTGAATAGCTTCACGGTCGTCTGTTTGTCTTCAAAATAAAAGGAAGATGTCGTTCTATCACGCTGCGCCTTGGTCCTCTATACAAAGTTACGACGATCGTGACAAACGCAGTCTTCAGCTATGGTGACCAGATTGGTCTGTTCACAGAAATGAAAAGTAGAAGCCTCTGACACTCACTTTGGTTTGTACTGCTATTAACAACGTTACTGAGATAGAACAAAACAAATCCCCACCAAATACTCAATCATAACCAACGTAAACATAGCCTACTTCTTACAGTTAGAGAGCTAAATGTGTTTGTAATAAATTAATTACAAACAGTTTCCAACTATCCAGGTTAGTACATTGCCAAATGAGTCACATCAACACTGCAATGGTCATCAGCTTCCTTCCTTGGCTTAGATGAAAACCTATGATGAAAGACTTTCCATGAAGTGTCCAGATGAGCTCAGCAGAAAGGATGTGGGTAGAAAGGTAACTTCCACACAAAGCTACTTCCATAATAGGACTGTTCCCTGGACCCTGGCTGTCTGTCAGTCTATCTGTCTGTCTCCCTCTGGTCTGGACAGCTGTCCAGCAGGCAGCAGCAGCCAGCCTGCCCATAATTAATTTAGCACGCTAGGACTAGGGACTAGGGAGCTCGCGATCTAGAAATATTTGTCCTGCTCACTGGCTTCAAGTTATTCATGGCAAGGCTGATGCATTGTATGTGTCATAACATACCCGCATGGCATTCATAGAAAACATTACAACATAGACAGATGACATACCTAAGAGTTCTTCATAGTCACAAGTCAGATTTCCTGACACATTGTTAAGTTCCTGTTTAATTCAGTTTCACATAGCTCAGCCAATATGAACTCAGATATTCTTGAGTATGACTGGTACGCAGTGCGAAAGCCACTGTCTGTCGAGGCTGTCTCTGTCCCTTGTGGACAGACAGGACAGCAGGAAGCATTCCCATTTTTTGTATTGAATTACTCAACGTTATTTCCCTTCCCCCTGTCTACTTTCTCCACCAGGACTGGTAAATCCCCTTTTTCCTCTCTCCCTGCGCTACCCAGCTTATTTTGTCCAGCTTAATGTCAGAGGTCAGATCAAACTCATTTGACCACACCTGCAGCCTTAGACAGGCATAAGGCAGGAATTACTTCAGCACACTAACGAGTACAATGATCTGTACTCTGTCTTCACTCAGCAGATCCATTTACATTTGTTGTGGATTTATAAGTTGTGGTATCACATACACAAATGGTATTACCTAAACGTAAGGTGTTTGCTGGAAAAGTCTGATATTGCTAAATGCTTTTCCCTCCATTTTAAGTATGAAGTATTTCTCTTGTCTTTCCCCAAAGCCGGTTATAATTTCCTCTCTAGCCAGCTTAGTATCAAAGGCTATTGTATCCCTCCAGGATGCTGTACCTGCCAAGAAAGCCCAGCTGCTCTGCTCTGACAGTTATATGATAGGCATCATCAGACCAGTGGTTCTGAAGCCCAGTCCTCCAATGCAGTATGGAGCTCAGAATAATAACATAACATAAACAGCAGCTGACACCATGAAACTAACTCTAGCCTCAAGGAGAAATAAAAAGCAAAGCCTTATATAAAAGTTGAGACATTGAGATATGGGTAAAGAAATTATAATTGCATTGTAACCCTCTGTAAAACAACAATGACATTACATCGGCTTATTGAATTCACTTTTATTTGATAAAACCGAGTCTAAGTGGGAGAAAAGTGACAAAGTAAAAGTACAAATTGTTGCTGCAGGGAAATGAATGATAGGGTAGGTACTGTATGTCATTGTTTGGGAGTCACCGAAAGTCGTAGACAACCAGGCAGATTGTGTCATTCTTGGTGGTGGTTACCTGTCATATTCTAGAACAGGGGTTCCCAAAGCTTTTCACTCAGGGAGGCCTCCCTTCCAGCATTGGGGAACGCCGCTAGTTGTTCTAGACATTTCTAACAAGTTATAAATAGCTCTCTAAGGTCTGCAATGACTGACATGATGAGAGGAAAARTGCTGATTGAGGAGTAAGTTGAAAGCCGGACTAAGTTCATTAAACGCCCCACAGTTTAAGAACCTCTGTTCTAGAAGACCTTATCATACTTTATAATCACCCAGGTTGTTTGCTCTATGTTGCCCTGGGCCTGAACATTTCCCCCCTCCCATCTCTGTGATGGGGTAATGCTGCTGTGTGTTCCAAGTTCCAATCACAGCGGTTCCAACAAATAGGAGACCACCCACTGGGCACAGATGTCAATTCAACATCTATTCCACGTTGGTTCAACACAATTTCAWTGAAATGACGTGGAAACAAAGTTGATTCAACCTGTGTCTGCCCAGTGGGCAGTCTATTGTCTAAAAACAAGACAATCATGTTATTATCAAGCTTTACAGACTATAATTAAGTTTAGAGCAGTGGAGGCTCCTCAGAGGAGGAAGGGGAGGTCCATCCTACTCAGTGAATTTCAGATAAATAAAAATAGTGAAACATTTAAAAAATATATATTTTTAGATAAAACTATACTAAATATATTCAAGTTACCAAATAACTAATTAAAACACACTGTTTTGCAATGAAGGTCTACAATAGCCTCAACAGCACTCTCAGGGGTAGCGCCATGGTGTAGCCTGAGGACAGCTATTTTCGTTCTACTCTGGGTACATTGACTTCATTACAAAACCTAGGAGGCTTAAGGTTCTCAACACCTTCCATAGACTTACACTGTAATTATGGCAACTTGTGGAGGATGCCCTCCAACCTATCAGAGCTCTTGCAGCATAAACTGACATGTTGTCTACTCAATCAAAGGATCAGAGAATAAATCTATTACTGAAAGCATAAGCTACCGCTAGCTAGCACTGCAGTGCAAAAAATGTGGTGAGTAGTTGACTCAAAGAGAGAGATAAAGACAATAGTTGAACAGTTTTGAACAAATTAATTTCTTCAAAAATTAAGGAGAAGCATCAGAGAGAAAGTGAGAGACGGAAGCAAGCAGAACGAAATGGGGATAAACCTACCTGAATTTGTCCAATAAAACTTGTTTGCAACTGTTTTGACTAATGGTTACACCATAGATCAACTAGATGCAGGCAAGATTGTGCAAGGCGGTATTGAAAGTGTCACTGTCACCTTGATTACTCTAATTTGTCTCTCGACCTGTGCACCTACGTTATAAACTTTCATTCATAGGCTAGGCTGTAGCAACCTCACAATGGGTATAGGGAAATGTGAATATAACCTCTCTTGGGTAGGGGGCAGTATTTTGACATCCGGATGAAAAGCCTGCCCAAAGTAAACTGCCTGTTACTCAGGCCCAGAAGCTAGGATATGCATATATATATTTGGATAGAAAACGCTCTAAAGTTTCTAAAACTGTTAAAATAATGTCTGTGAGTATAACATAACTGATTTGGCAGGCGAAACAACGAGGACAAACCATCCAGGGGGGGAAAAAAATTGAGGTCATAGGATTTTCCAATGGTTTTCTATGGGATACCCTTATTATTAGGAACCTGGTTGCAGTTCCTATGGCTTCCACTAGATGTCAACAATCTTTAGAAATTGTTTGATGTTTTTCTTTTGAGAAATTAAGAAGTAGTCCTATTCATTGTAAGTGTCACTCCAGGTGGACTCTACTGTTTTGTTGTGCGTGAACAGGAGCGCACTCCARGTTGTTTTTATCTGGTATTAGAAACAGTTCATTCCGTCTTCATTTTTTTTTTACATTTTACATTTTAGTCATTTAGCAGACGCTCTTATCCAGAGCGACTTACAGTAGAGTGCATACATTTTATTACATTTTTACATACTGAGACAAGGATATCCCTGCCGGCCAAACCCTCCCTAACCCGGACGACGCTATGCCAATTGTGCGTCGCCCCACGGACCTCCCGGTTGCGGCCGGCTGCGACAGAGCCTGGGCGTGAACCCAGAGACTCTGGTGGCGCAGCTAGCACTGCGATGCATTTTATCGATTATTTACGTTTTAGGGTACCTGAGGTTGGATTAGGAACGTTGTTTGAAATGTTTGGACCAAGTTTACAGGTAAGATACTTTGATACTTTTAGATACTTTGTAGGCATGTTGGGCGAGTGTAAACCGGTGTATTTCAGAATCAAACGCGCCAAATAAATTGACATTTTTGGGACATAAAGAAGGACATTATCGAACAAAAGGACCATTTGTGATGTTTCTGGGACATTTTGGAGTGSCGACAGAAGAAGATCTTCAAAGGTAAGGCATTAATTATATCGCTATTTCTGACTTTTGTGTCGCACCTGCCTGGTTGAAAAATGATTTTCATGTGTTTGTATGTGGGACGCTGTCCTCAGATAATCACATGGTGTGCTTTCGCCGTAAAGCCTTTTTGAAATCTGACACAGCGGCTGGATTAACAAGAAGTTAAGCTTTATTTTGATGTATAACATATATATTTTCAAGAATGTTAAATATTTTAATTTAGTATTTTTGAATTTCGCGCTCTGCAATTTCACCGGATGTTGGCCAGGTGGGACGCTACCGTCCTGCCCATAAGAAGATAATGTAGTAGCCTAAACTTATCGATGTTACATTGAGCTGATTGAATGGAAGATTAATGACAGTCATCCAGTATTCTGTAATAGAAATAAGGCCATACTCATAAAAAAAGAATTGTCCTCCCTAATCTTAAACAGCAGCGACCGCCACTGGTTTGGAGTACTTATGGACAGCTATAAYTTGACTGAATGGTTGTTCCAATTTATTGTCTGGGGGGGGTCTAGCTAAGTTCTTTGGTAAAATGTGATAAACAAAAACCGCCATTGGGACATTAACTTACTGAGACTTACATCGAAGTTACTTAACAGTGTATTTATTGTTAATGAGTTTCTTAAACGAGTCTATTGTCTTTTGTTCGAATAAGATGCAGTAGTAGCCGTATATCCAATCATGCGGCGTTTCTGCTTCATTCACTCCAGCTGTTGCTAACATCTGCAAGCACAACGAAATGTTCGTGTCTCATTCTCAAAATCAACAGAAAATCGAAACGACGCGTTATTACATGGTTACTACACCACGTTTCATGTCATTTTCTTTGACTAATGTAAATAAAACATTTGGTAAAAACTTACCATGTTTGGAGAACGCAACTTATGAATCACCAACCATCCAGCGTCAGTGATTTGTTACACAAAATCACATATGATCTTATTCTGTTTAGTTTTGTATACCCTCTTTTGGATTTTCTGACAAAATAAGCGCTAATAGTGTTCCCTTGAACCCTTTTGACTTGAGAAAGTAATAGTTCGGCTACAGGAATTGAAAAACCTTACATTCAGGAGGATTCATTCGATTCTAAGAAACCACTCCCATACGGTGCTTTGTCCAGTATGATGTCACGCGTACGAGAAAAGTGTTTGCCCCCCGACCCCCACCGCTGGGTAATGTTAACCCTTTATTTTTTATTTTATGATTGAATCTTTCTTTAACCCTTTATGTTGAAGGCAAGCATACGGTATATTAAACAAATGTGGCGCTCGTCAATTTACATATTCTATCATGTTTTGTACATTTCAAAATCTTCATACACAACTTTATAATTTTGAATATACTAAGACTAATAATAATACGTGTAATACGTTGATTACGCATTTTTGTCTGATGAAGGGTCATATGCTTTGATGAAAATAACAAACTGAATAGGCAGTGGTGTTGTGTGAACTAGATGCCATTGTTAAACTGGACGTTTGCAATAAATGTCATTAAAACAAAGAGAGTTGGTTTTACACTTACACTGCTAACCATGTGTATGTGACCAATACAATTTGATTTGATTTAGATTTGATGGGCTCTGCTGAACTCAGCTGTGTGAGAAATAATCCTGTATCCAAATAATGAACTCTTCTGCACCTAAATGAATAACACAATCTTGCATCTGAATCCTGTCTGACTCCTGATGCTTCGCACCCCCCTGACAAGATCTTGGAGTCCAATACCTTACAAATTGTTATTTTCGTTTTCAATATCACATTTAATTGTTAGTTCCTAACAACAAGGACATTTTTTATTTCAAATGATGTTTTGATAAAAGTCAAAAGTTTTTTATACGTTCAGTTTTTTTTTTTTTATCTTGGGGGCAAAATGACTCCAGCTGGTAATAATCATATAAAATATGTTGGTAGTTTGAGGGTTAAAATAATTTGATAATGACACAGAAAAGTTGGAAAGTAGGCTGCGGCCCAATAACTGACCAAATGTGCAACAAGGGGTGTCGAGTATCTTGCTGTAGAAAAGGTATAGTAATTTGGTTAGAATTGCTACATCTACGTTGCAGTTGTTACATTTTGCTTCAGCAAGGACCGTGATAGCAAATAAATGATACATTATTACCGTCACGTATATTCCATTACTTCCGCCTTGGTCAACGTGATTCTGGACCACGTGACTAAACACGGACTAAACATCGTTTCAAAAAAGCAAGTCGTGAGTCTGCAGTACAATTTTGCATTGAGTTTCATGTGTCATTGGTGGACTTAATACGTTTTAGTTGCTGCCATACAAACGTTATTTTTGAAAACGTCCTCTTAACGGTCTTTACTTGCTAAAAATGTTAATGCCTAATGTTAGTGGCATTATAGCTAGCCTGCTAGCTTAGTGGCTAATAGCTAACGGTAACGTTAGCTGTGCATATCAGAAGATTAGACATCTAACGTTACTTTTCCAAACTTTAGCTAGTTTTAGATTCGTGAATGTGGTGCTGTTACCAATGTAGATTGTCGTAACTTGTTCCTGTCTAGCAACAGCTCATGATGTCGGAGTGGCACCTGTCATTGAAGCTGGTGGATCAGCCCAAATCCACCTTCCACTTCCCTGAGACGATGCCTGGAGACGTGTCTCCCGGCGGGTACAGAGTCTCTACTCTGAAACAGCTCGTTGCAGCACAGCTCCCGGATTCCCTACCGGATCCCGAACTCATAGGTTTGCATAACATAAGTGAACAACTCACATGTTAGCTAACCTATTTACGATTTGTGTCTAAAGTGTTTTATTTATTTAATATGTCAGAGCTGGTACACTGTGGTCGCAAGTTGAAGGATGACCTGACTTTAGACTCCTGTGGGATCCAGCCTGGATCCACCCTGCACATCCTCAAAAGGACCTGGCCTGAACCAGACATCAATCCAGGTGGGTTTTGGAAGACTAACTCTATCCCTCTTAGAAGTGCCATGTCACTAGACATTTCCATTTATAAGYTTACTTCTACAAAGAACCATAGTAATGTATCTCTCCTGTCTMTCTTTCTTTGTCTGTAGAGCCAGTGAACAGGACGACTGCAGCCAGGGAGTTCCGTGTGCTGCAGGCAGCCCTCCACTCCAACTCCACCTACAGAGACTCGGTAATAACATTGTTATAGTGTTGAGAATGAAAATGTAGAAGGATGTCTTTATCAGAAATCCTATTATATCAGTTACAGTGGGGTCCAAAATGATTGACAACCTTTATAAAGATTAGCAATAATGAATGTATAAAATACACTGAACAAAAATATAAACACAACATGTAAAGTGTTGGTCCCATGTGTCATGAGCTGAAATATTTGAGCCCAGAAATGTTCCATACGCACAAAAAGCTTATTCCCCTCAAATTTTGTGCACACATTTGTTTACATCCCTGTTAGTGAGCATTTCTCCTTTGCCAAGATAATCCGTCCTCCTGACAGGTGTGGCATATCAAGAAGCTGATTAAACAGCATGACCATAACACAGGTGCACCTTGTGCGGTGGACAATAAAAGCCCACTCTAAAATGTGCAGTTTTATCACACAACACAATCCCACAGATGTCTCAAGTTTTGAGGGAGCATGCAATTGGCATACTGACTGCAGGTATGTCCACCAGAACTGTTGCTATAGAATTTAATGTTGATTTCTCTACCATCAACCGCCTCAATGTCTTTTTAGAGAATTTGGCAGTATGTCCAACTGGCCTCACAACTGCAGACCATGTGTATGGCGTTATGTGGGCAGGCAGTTTGTCAACATTGTGAACACCATGGGGCACCAGAGTGCCCCATGGTGGCGTTGGGTTATGCTATGGGCAGGCATTCGCTACGGACAACAAACACAATTGCATTTTATCGATGGCAATTTGAATGCACAGAGATACCGTGATGAGATCCTGAGGCCCATTGTCGTGCCAATAATCCGCCGCCATCACCTCATGTTTCAGCATGATAATGCACGGCCCCATGTCGGAAGGATCTGTACAAAATCCCTGAAAGCTGAAAATGTCCCAGTTCTTCCATGGCCTGCATACTCACCAGACATGTCACTCATCGAGCATGTTTGGGATACTCTCGATCGACGTGTACGACAGCATGTTCCAGTTCCCGCCAATATCCAGCAACTTCGCACAGCCATTGAAGAGGAGTGGGACAACATTCCACAGGCCTGATCAACTCTGTGTCACGCTGTATGAGGCAAATGGTGGTCACACCAGATACTGACTGGTTTTCTGAGCCAAGCCCCTACCTTTTTTTAAGGTATCTGAGACCGACATAAACCTATCTGTATTCCCAGTCATGAAATCCATAGATTAGAGCCTAATGCATTTATTTCAATTGTCTGATTTCCTTATATGAACTGTAACTCAGTAAAATCTTTGAAATTGTTGGGTTTATATTTTTGTTCAGTATAAATAATTCAAATCCTGAGCTATATTTTATGCTCAAGAGAATGGGAAAGTTATATTATTTTATTCTAATACAATTGGTCAAAGAAAGATACTTTGTTTAATTAGTAGTACTTTTTTTCTCAAAAAGGTAGTGGCGAAAAAAATTTGACACCCCTAAAAATGATTATAAATGAAGTAGTCAAAGGTGTAGTATTTGGTCCCATATTCTTAGCTCACAATGACTATATCAAGCTTGTGACTATACAAATGTGTTGGATGCATTTGCAGTTTGTTTTGGTTGTGTTTCAGATTATTTTGTGCCCAATTGAAATGAATGGTAAATGTATTGTGTCATCGTGGAGTCATTTTTTAGTTGTAAATAAGAATAGAATATGTTTCTAAACACTTGTACATTAATGTGAGTTATACCAGGATTACGGATAATCCTGAATGAATTGTGAATAATTATGACAAAGTTACATAGGGTCAAAGATCCTACCTCCAAAACATGCTAACCTCTCACCATTACCAATAACAGGGGAGGTTAGCATGTCTTGGGGGTAAGATCTTTGACTCTGTAAATCTCACTCATCATTATTCATGACTGTTACTTGTTAAATAAAAATATATTTATCTGGGCAATTAGTATAAAACAATAGAATTTCACAATTTTTATTTAGCATACACTAGCTCAGTATTTTAATTATTTATTTTATACAGTCATTTCGAACCCCACTGTATATAACTTAATTTGCTTCCCCAGGTGTTTAAGATGCTGACTAATAAGGAGTCTCTAGATCAGATCATTGTGGCCACGCCAGGGCTGAGATCTGACCCGGTAGCGCTAGGCAAGTACTGATAAGCCCTGCCCGTTATGACATAACCTCCTTGGTGACATGGTTAGGATGATGTTATGTCTTACAATGCTATTCTTCTGAATCTTGCAGGAGTGCTCCAAGACAAAGATCTATTCGTGCAATTCACAGACCCTAACATGCTGGATGTGTAAGTGTTTTTGTTCCACATACTGTAGAATGACCTTGTCATGCCATGTTGTGAATGAGTAACTATACTGTGGATTTGTGACATTAGGGATAATACAAAAGTATTAAACGTTTTGCCTTGTAGGTTGATCAGTTCTCACCCAGCCCTGGTCAATGCCATCATCCTGGTCCTCCACTCGGTGGCTGGCAGCATACCTGCTCAGTCCAGCGCCGGATCCTCCCGCAACATCTCCTCCAACTCCTACAGTGACATGCCAGGTGAGCATCACACTGGTGGACACTACAGGGTCGTGTTCAATTTTTCAATAGAAAAATGGTTTGCAACGGAAAACAAAATCTCTGTTCTTATTGGACAAGATTTAGGTAGCACCTCCCTGTTTCATTCTTTTTAAAAACGTTTAGTCCCTACTGAACACGACCCAGTGATGGCCACATCGGTCTGTCACTCACCACCACTAAGACTGGAACATGTATGACGTTTGCATTGTCTTGTCTGCAGGAGGGTTTATGTTTGAGGGCATGTCTGATGACGATGAAGATTTCCAATCGGTGAGTCAATCTAGCTGGATTGAGATTTAAAATGTAAATATAGATGGAGTATAGCTAACACCATTGCTATTTGTGTAACTAGGGCAATCAGGCAGGACCATCCAACCGAACCGGGGGCCCAGCAGGAATGCGGCCTATGTCCCTTGGCCATAGTGGAGCTACAGGCCCTCGACCCATAACACAGAGTGAGCTGGCCACTGCCCTGGCCCTGGCCAGTACTCCTGAGAGCAGTGCTGTTACTCCCACTGCAGGGGCTCAGGTAAAGAATGGCCCATCATCCTCCCTCAACACACAAACACACTCCTCTACCAGTGACACAGAGCAGACACTTGCCCTTCTAACTGCGTGCCCTTTGTTCTGTGTTGCAGCAGGACACCTCATCTGGAGTGCCTCCCACGCCAGCAGGGACTCCTGTCAGCAATGACCTTTTCAGCCAGGCACTGCAGCAGGCTCTGCAGGCCTCCAGCATGTCCAGCATGTCCTCTCTGCAGGTCAGTCTCTTCTCCTTTCCTCATCTCCTCTCTACTCTCTCATTCTCTCATTTCCCTCTCCTCCTTTCCTCTCACTTTCTCCTCTCACTGTGCTACATGAGCCGTGAGGACAGACCAGATCCACAGGTCTCGACCTTTAAAGGACAACACTGTGGATAGAAGCTGTGCTCTTAATCATACTGCCTGGAGCAATGGCACTCGCTGCGCTTCTATTTGGTCTCTCTCTAGCTGGAGTAATGACGYCCTAAGCTTCAATGTTTCTGACTGTGTGTTTTGGTCTGTTTGCCAGTAGTTTTAAGGCTAGCTTTGTTCTACTGTCTTATAGGGGCGTTGGCAGTCCCAGCTGCAGCAGCTGAGAGACATGGGGATCCAGGATGAGGAGCTGATGTTACGGGCGCTGCAGGCTACYGACGGGGACATRCAGTCAGCWCTGGAGCTCATCTTCGCTGGAGGGCCAGGACTCTGAGCCAAGCCAGGGCCCTGAGAGAGGAGAGTGCAGGGGGAAACGTCTCTACACAGACCCAAGCTGATGGCTCTGGTCATTCTGCCATTGGGCTGTGATATGGACACTTACATGGACACAATGTTTCAGACATGAAGACCTCATTACTACTCCTCTACCCTTTCATACACAGCCTAAATGGAACAACCTTTAAATGAGTCAGTCAGATTCAGGGGTAGATAAGGTACATGTTTATCTTTATTACAAGTCAAAAACAAAAAGAAGAAATGTTTTGCCAGCCATTTAAAGGAGGTTTGGTGCTAGCCCCTGAAGGCTTGAAACTCATCGCTGTGTTAATATATACATAATCAAAGAGGGCTGTGTTCTACCAGAAATCTTCATTTTGTTTCAGACACTAGCATTGACTCAGATCTGCTATAAAATATGCATTGGAAGAAAGCAGTGTTGAGATTACCCCTTGAGTCTAATTGTGATTCATACAGTTGTACACTAGGTGGCAATGTATAACCACTTACCATAGTTCCTTTGCGATTCCATTCAATAGAGAAATCAGGAGTAGAAATTTGACAAATATGGCTAGCTAATGTTTGAACTGATTCTGAAACTGGTTCAGTTGGGCTGCCAGATCAATAAACACATACATAATGTAATAGTTGTTTGAGAGTAAATGTAAATACCAGTATTAGCCTATTTTTGTGGTTTGAWAAAAATATACGCTCATCCAACATGTATGAGATTTATTACACTTTTACTCTTTTAACAGCTGACATTATGCAAACATTGTACTGCAGAAGGATAACCTTGTATCCATTCTAAGTACCATCCATTCAGATYTTATTGTGTCTGAGCTGAACACGGTCGCTACGAGCAAATGGCTTTTCTCAATATTCAAATGGGCTTGCTCTTTAAACAACCAGACCCATTTTGTGTGCTGCTTTGTCTCATTGTCTCCCATTGGGGTGCTGTGGAAGAAGCTGACAAATTGTGTGCKCCCTCACACTACCATTCTCAATCTTCAGTAATTGCCCTGCTTAGTTTTATAACTGCGTCTTGTTGAATGTGGCTGCTCAATCAGTGAARGGCCCTTTCATGAGCACAGCACCCAAACAGTGCTTTGTGTCTTTCTGTCCCCATTACCATTTTATATGCAGGCTGTGCACACCTGCAGGCAATTTCCCTGTGAATATCTCCTACAGAGTTTCAAAGTGAGTTCTCTCACTGGACTCTTCAGAACTTCTTCAAATTATGTTGAGTCTTCAATTGGTTAATACGACGTTTGATTGCCTTTCAAGCTAATTTAAATAAATAATGATGCACCATAGCAATTGACTTACTGTAGGCTTATTAGACAATATATTGGTCTTCTTTGTTTGATAGATCACGTTAAAAGCATTACAGCAATGGTAGAGGAATTGTGATTATTAAACAGAAACTGTTTATTCTGCTGGTCGTTGTCATGTCAGACATATCCTCTAAGCTGCAGCATCACATCCTCAAACCTCCAACAATATACTGTCACAACATCCAGGGAAGTTGCCATGGAGACTCATTTATCTGATTCAGATGGGGATATGTAATCACATTGCACATCTTCACATATTGCTGTCATTGCACTACATTTAGGTTACACACATTCTTTCTCTTTATTTTCTCCACTCGGCACGATGAAACGCCTTCCTCGTCTGCCCCGACATCAAAATGGAGGWGAAAGAAGGTGCTGTCCAGACAGATCTGTTCAGTCACACTATACACCTGTGGCTGTAAAGTGACCTCTCTGTCCATGCAGACAGGCTTGTGTGGGACCTAGGGTGCAAATAGGGTGTTATTTGTGGATGAAGGCATTGTCTTGGCTGGGTAGGAAACGGCACTTAATCGGGTGAGTCACTAATGTTTGACTAAAACAGTAGAGGGACAGAATAAATGCAGGGAAATAGGGGAGGACAGTCATTCCTCCCATCCTTTCTCTCCCCATTACCTCTGTCCCCCAGTCTTAGGTCATTATAGCTCCTCTTCTCTCATGTATTCTGCTGCTCTGTGAATGCCTGACTATATGTAGACTGCAGACACAGCGACTCAACCCAGGTTCATAGCTGGTTCACATGGCCCTGAGAAGAAAATTACCTTTCATGAGTACAGCAGCTCCAAGCTCTGCTCCAGCTCTCTTTCATCTAAACCACTGTTACGACAACATAGTTGGTTGGAAGAAGCTGTAATTCAAAAAGGAGGACAATAAATTACATAGAGCCTGGTGGCTGGGTGTTTCTGAGTATAGTGGCTTTGCTCTGCAGCAGACAGAACTATCCACATTATCCAACACAACATTGACCTGTAGATTCAGGGGATGGATTAGGACAGTCCTACTTAATTATACTGTATGACTACACAGTGGAAAACTCTTTGCAGCCATAATAGACCATTTAAAGCAGAGTAAAAGCTAAGTTAATCTAACTGCCAGAGACAGCAGAATAATAACAGGTTTCACTTRGGGTCACCTCCTCACACGTGTCAGAAGGGAATTGGAGGAGAGTTGCTTTATTGTCTCCCCATTTTCTTTTTGTCTTTTTAAATGATGCAGTTCATGTGTTATTAGCATCAAGTCTGTTTACCTGAGATTGCTTTCTGCCAGGCATGACTGGGCTGAATATGAAATTAGTTGGTGATGGACAAGGGCCATTTTTTCTATCCGTCTGTGGAATGGATGCATTCATTGCTGCTTTCAAGCCYTGTCTTTCAGGCCTGTGGGTGCTCTTTTGTCCACCAAAGGACGCTTTGATGCATTTCCTCTCAGGTGTTTTAACCCTTGGTGGGTGTCTAATCCCTGGGAGAGGGTGATATCGCAGCAGTGGGAGAACGGTTAGAAATGATACATCTCTCCAGAGCAGCTGAATGGACCGCCATGAAGATGCTGTGAGGTAGAGAACGAGAAGAGTGTCTGAATAAGATTTATACGTTAATCTAAACAAAACAGCAATACCCTGAGTCACCTTGGGTGGATTCTCAGGAGAGTATACTAACACACTCCTGTTCAGGTATCAACTAACTAGTTKATTGCAAGTTTATGTCAACCTTGTGTGGAAAATATTTCTCCACATTTTCACAAAAGAGGTGGAAGTGGATCACACATTCCCTGCCTTATCCTTATTGCTTTTGGTTGTCCGTGGTAACATCCATCTGTCTGTCCTCTGTCTCTTCATACAAGCTGTATGTAATAGAAAACACTGCAGACTTTATAGGCCAGCTTGGCTCCATTGTGAGGCTCTGAAAGGATGTTTACACATTGATCTAGCCCCACCTAACAACAGGAGGCAACAGGAGAAGAGCTGGGCAGAGGAGCATGCTAACTAACCTTTTCAGGAGCAGAAAGAGCATCAAAGCCACGTGGTCAGAATCCCCAGGCTATCTAGTCTGCTTGTTAAAGCCTCGCTGTGCGCTTGTGTTTAAATGAAGGATTCTCTAGCACCATCACCATCAAAGCCCAGGGTGTGTTCTCTGTAATCTCAACTGCTGTTCTCTGTCTCTCAGAGCTCTCCTGTAGTTGTTTATTAATTCATGAATTAAGTATGCTCTAGAAAGACACTAGAGACCGACTCAGACCATGTTTGGCTTATACAGCAATTAATACATTTCRTCTGTACAGATCTTGGGTTAGTTAATTAAGTCACTATAATATCATGGCCGGACGGTGTGCAGTGAGAACTGGGTTGGGATTGTGTGGTGGAGCAGTTGACCCTTCATTACTAGGTTGACGTCAGTGCCTTTATCCTCTTATACTATTCTTGCAATACCCCGTCTTTGAATCAACCAACAGAGAGTAGCTCTATGGCACTTACCATTGAATAGACCCTTACCATGGTAACTGGTAATCACAACGGTATGGAGTTATTTACCAAACATCTTTTGGATTATCATTTTTTTGTAACATGTTTGTTGCAGCATCAAGAAAGAGCCAACAGACAGAGGGTTTGGACTCATAAACTCTACTTTATTTAGGTTGAAACTTGATGCCTCTATGTCCCCATACAATACATTCAGTATATAAATTTGGCGATGAGGGACTGTACAGATATGTTATAGTAGTGCATACATACATGGGAAGAAAATGTACACAAAAGCACTAAAACCACTTGACCTCAGAGTGGCTAGAGAGAACAGAGTACGTCAATGGCTGATGGCAATGCGCACACACAACACAACACTTCTCTGAGGGTGAGAAGGACTATTTCAGGTTCCCACAGAGACATAACAAAGTGAAGAGTGAGTCTGCTGATTGAGACAAAGCCCCTTCTTTGCCTTCCAGAGTCCCCTCCCTTCCTCCCTCCTTCTAGCCAGGCGAGGGGTCTTCCTCTGGGCAGTGGACAACGTACGTGGGACCTTGCCTACAGTAGCATGCATCTGTCAGCAACACTGAATAAAGAACCTCCTCTTCTTTAATGTTTCATCTCTACCACACAGGAACATTCTTAAGACATATAGTGCTTTCGGAAAGTATTTAGACCCCTCGACTTTTCCCACATTTTGTTACGTTACAGCCTTATTCTAAACTGGATTACATCCCGCCCATCAATCTACACACCATACCCCATAATGACAAAGCAAAAACAAGTTGACATTTTTGCAAATGTATATATATATAAAACATATCACAGTTACATAAATATTCAGACCCTTTACTCAGTACTTTGTTGAAGCACCTTTGGCAGCAATTACAGCCTCGAGTCTTCTTGTGTATGACGCTACAAGCTTGGCACATGCGGTATTTTGGGAGTTTCTCCCATTCTTCTCTGCAGATCCTCTCAAGCCTGTCAGGTTGGATGGGGAGTGTCACTGCACAGCTATTTTCAGGTTCTCCTCAGAGATGTTCGAGGACATTCAGAGACTTGTTCTCCCATCTACACAGAGGAACTCTGGACTCTGTCAGAGTGACCATAGGTTCTTGGGGACCTTCAATGCTGCATACATTGTTTGGTACCCTTCCCCAGATCTGTGCCTCAACACAATCCCTTCTTCGGAGCTCTACAGACAATTCTTTAGACCTCATGGCTTGTTTCTTTCTCTGACATGCACTAACAACTGTTGGACCTTATATAGACAGGTGTGTGCCTTTCCAAATCATGTCCAATCAATTCAATTTACCACAGGTGAATTGTGAAACATCTCAAGAATGATCAATGGAAACAGAATGCACCTGAGCTCAATTTTGAGTCTCATAGCAAAAGGGTCTGAATATTTATGTATGAGGTATCATTTTTTAATTTATAAATAAACTGTTTTCGCTTTGTCATTATGGGGTATTGTGTGTGGATTGATGTGTAAAAAAATATTTAATACATTTTAAAAATAGGGTGAAACAAACAAGGGAAGGGGTCTGAATACTTCAGAATGCACCGTACATATGTACACAACACATATATAAATACACACACACACACACACACACACACACACACACACACACACACACACACACACACACACACACAACACACACACACACACACACACACACACACACACACACACACACACACACACAACACACACACACAGGCAGTGTGGACACACCACACACACACACACACACACACACACATAGTACCAGTCAAAAGTTTGGATACACCTACTCTTTCAAGGGTTTTTCTTTATTTTGACTATTTTCTACATTGTAGAATAATAGTGAAAAACATCAAAACTATGAAATAAAACATTTGGAATCATGTAGTAACCCAAAAAGTACATATATTTTATATTTGAGATTCTTCAAAGTAGCCACCCTTTGCCTTGATGKCAGCTTTGCACACTCTTGGCATTCTCTCAWCCAGCTTCATGAGGTAGTCACCTGGAATACATCTCAATTAACAGGTGTGCRTTGTTAAAATTGTATTTGTGGAATGTATTTCCTTCTTAATCAGAGGCGACTTTGTGAATCAGGCCTTCATGGTCGAATTTCTGCAAAGAAACCACTACTAAAGGACACCAATAAGAAAAAGAGACTTGCTTGGGCAAAGAAACACAAGCAATGGATATTAGACCGGTGGAAATCTGTCCTTTGGTCTGATGAGTCTAAATTTGAGATTTTTGGTTCCATCCGCCGTGTCTTTGTGAGACGCAGAGTAGGTGAACGGATGATATCTGCATGCGTGGATTCCCACTGTGAAGTATGGAGGATGTGTTTTGGTGTGGGGATGCTTTGCTGGTGACCCTGTCAGTGATTTATTTAGAATTCAAGGCACACAACCAGCATGTCTACCACAGCATTCTGCAGTGATATGCCATTCCATCTGGTTTGTGCTTAGTGGGACGATCATTTGTTTTTCAATAGAACAATGACCCAAAATGACCCATCTCCAGGCTGTGTAAGGGATATATGACCAAGAACAAGAGTGATGGAGTGCCGAATCACCCGACCTCAACCCAATTAAGATGGTTTGGGATGAGTTGGACCGCAGAGTGAAGGAAAAGCAGCCAACAAATGCTCAGCATATGTGGGAACTCCTTCAAGGCTGTTGGAAAAGCATTCCTCATGAAGCTAGTTGAGAGAATGCCAAGAGTGTGCAAAGCTGTCATCAAGGCAAAGGGTGGCTACTTTGAAGAATCTAAAATCTATTTGGATGTGTTTGACACTTTTTTGGTTCCTACATGATTCCATATGTGTTATTTCATAGTTTTGATATCTTCACTATTATTCTACAATAAAGAAAAACACTTGAATGAGTAGGTGTGTCCAAACTTTTGACTGGTACTATATATATATATATATATATAATCATGTAGGATATATATATATTATAATCATGTAGGATAATATATATATATATATATATATATATATATATATATATAATATATATATATATATATATATATATATATATATGAGCACAATTTCCCTCCATTACATACAATGGCCCTCTCTGGCAACATCAGTTACGTCATGAAGGTGTGGGATAGTCTAATCTTGACACTGACAGACAAATTCCTAAACCTGTCATGAAGAGTCATATACTGTATGCCAGTGGTTCCCAACCATGGGTACTAGGATCCCTAGGGGTACTTGGCCTATCCACAGGGGGTACTTTAGAAGACTCATGAGACCATAGGTCTCTGGTAAAATGCACATGGGGGGGGTATAGTACTTCAGGGGTACTCCGGGCAGAGCAAAATTCAGTTGCTGGTTCATTATCTGAAAAAGGTTGGGAACCACTGCTGCTGTATGCAACCCTACTTTACTTGTTCCTTTAACTTACCAACAGAATCAATTCACCTCCAGCAAATGCTTGTATAATTCTCTTAATTCTTTGGAAATGCCAATTGGAAAACAGCCTTAGATTTCCACATCTGCAATGATGCCACCTACTGGCTATGGGATTGCATAGCATGCTTCAGCACTCTCCTTATTAACAATAAGATTAAAGGACACGTCAGTCCCTCTAGTTCAGGGGAGAACTCCAAGAACAAAGAGAGGCTTCAAGCACTGTCTCTAACCTCAAGGTCTGTACCTGAATAAGACAGGGTCGTGTGGGTAGAGAGGATAGAACACAGAGACAATGGAGGAAATCAAGAGTAAACTGAATAAGAAACCAATTTTGAGATGTGTGTATTAAATAATTCGAACAAATAGAGGGGTTATGACAGACTGGAGGTCAGAGTTCATTTAGGAAAATTTAGTCCTCAGATTGGTCCATGTGGCTTCTACAGTCTTTATGTGAGGCTTGACAATCCCATTGGTCACGAGACACCATTACTCATCAGTGTCTCAGTCAGGCCACCAGAGTCAGGCCACAGAGGCAGTTGGACACATGAAGCAGAACTGACTAAAACACAAAGCGAAGCACCACAGTATATGAGGCCAGGCCCGGGGTATTCAAGCTCTGGCCAAACACGATCACATGGCAGAGAATAGTGAGGGCCGGATGCCACGAGGCAGGCCTTCACAGAGTAGAAGAGTAACACATCTGTAATAAGAAGAATTACCCCAGAATAAATTACAGTCACAGAACAATCGTTGAAAGAAGCAGAACTCTAGAAATCAGCGGATCTAATCCGACTGATTCAACCCATGCATTATAAGGCATTAACCAAACATTTGTTACTGACATCACACAATTTCATAGTGACAATACATACAAATGCTGATCTGTAAAATGTAGTTTAAAAAAAAAAGAACCAAAAACATGTGACTGGTTTATGCAAAAACATATTCTTAAACCATAGATGCAATTTGTTGGGAAACAGAGTCGCATGGTGGGGGTTGGATCAATATCTGCAATCCCATTGTACCTATTGATCTGCAGATTCACGAATGAAATTGATTTTCTGAGGTAGACAATGCAGGCATATTCCATTCTACCCATGCAAAGATATTCTACGATGGGGGATTGGGAAGGTAATTTGGCCCATTTTGAGACTAGTTGCCCATCTCTGGCTCATTTAGCCAATGGTGCTACTGCTGTGTAACATAGTGATCCATCTATCAGTCTGCTGACTGTCAAACCAGAGCTGTACTTACACTGTCCTACCAATGGGACACCCGTGGTGATGGATATCAGAAATACAGTCCCGGGAATAGACAGAGACGTCAGTCTGTAGACCGTACAGCACTTAAACGCTAAACTGTTGTTGCACTGATGAGGAAAGTATTCACACAGGGCATGTTTATTGAGTTTGCCAGCCAGTGCCCATATATAACCCAACTCCAATACATGAATGTGCCTTTCCTGCTTCCTTTAGAAGGACATTACAATCTTTAGGTTCCCCTCACTAAACATACATTACACTTTCAGCATAACATGGAGCCAAATCCAATATGAACAGGTCTTGTGTGGAGGAGATTGGTACAGAGTGGTACTGTTGAGGAAGCAGCTGTGGGATCAGTGAAACAATGCTTGTCAGCAGATGATGTTTCAGTCAATGACGCAATGATAATGTTGTAGAAAATACAAACAAAAAGTTAATAGCAGGTCTGGGATCAGGTAGGTGATGACCGGTGAGCTGCATTATCCTCATCATCCCTGCCTCCTCCACCAACTTGAACTCTGTCCTTCAGACCAATCAAACAGAAGGAAATAGGCAGAGCGACAGGGTTTCCCAGGGGAGGTGGCAGAAGAGGGCATCTGACCCCTGTGTCACTATAGGACGTGTCACTATAGTGTCCTGATGGCCACGGGGTAGAGCAGGGACATGTGCTCGGCCCCCTTGATGGGCAGCTTGCGGCTGGAGTAGAAGTGGATGATCTCGGGGACACTGTCGAAGGGACAGCTGTTCTGACCCAGGATGTACTTGTTCTCCTTCGTCCTCGACAGCTTCATGTGCATGAAGCCCTGGCTGCTCCTAGAGGGAGAGAGAAAACAATATCAGCTCGAAACATTGAGTGCTTTATCTCCCAGCGGTACAGTGACGGATCATTCCCAGGTGATGCAGTACAATTGGGTTGAGAACCCAAGTCACATACTGTACACACTCCTATATACTGTAAGTAGAGAGTGCTACTAGTCTAATGAGCAGCCAGGAAGAATCACTTAGGCTACACCAGTTAATAAATGCAGAGCAAATGAAAAGCTCCCGAGGCTGTGCTCCCTACAGTATTTCTAGGGCTGAGCCAGAGCCTTGGATATGTGTGCTTTGCAGCTCTTAAGTAATCTCCTGCTCTGGAGCCTTGTCTTAATGAGAAATGTGGCTGTATAAAAACCATTATGCTGCAGTGGACAGAAGCTGCAGGGAGGATGGCAGTGACACGGGCCTTTTATCACATACAAGGAGAGGGAGAGGAAGGAGAGAGAGAGGGAGAGGAAGGAGAGAGAGAGAGAGAGAGAGATAGAGAGGGGGGGAGAGAGAGAGAGAGAGAAGAGATAGAGAGATAGAAGAGATAGAGGGAGAGAGAGGGAGAGAGAGGAAGGGGGACATGGTGAGGTAGAGGGGGAGAAAGAGAGAGAGAGAGGAAGAGGGAGATAGTGAGGAAGAGGGGGAGGGGTGAAAGAGAGAGAGCGAAGTAGAGAAGGGCTAGAGGAAAAGTCCTCAGTAGACCATTTATCAGAAACCTTTTTTGCGACAAGTAGCCAAACACACAGCATCAGGTTAGTGTCAAGCACTGAGCACACACCTGTCTCTTATACACATCTAGATGTGTATAAGAGACAGGCCAAACACACAGCATCAGGTTAGTGTCAAGCACTGAGCACACACTGACTCATGGTCCCAGAGAATGTTTTCTCTTCTGTTTGCATTGTGCAATGCCCAAGATACTGCAGAATCAGCTCACCCGGAGGACTTACACAGTTAGAAAAAGTATATATATACAATATGTAGCAGAGCAGGTGTCACCTCTCCTGTCAACAGAAATAAAACTGTGGAATAACAGCCAGACAGTGATGGACTGCAATGACTTCCTGTTCCCATAAGCGGGGAATGGCATTCAAAGATGGAAATATGTTTTCTTATCCATTCTGTCTCTGTGTGTGTGTGTCCATTATCAGCAGAAAGCACAAATTGCTGGGCATCTTAAATGAGATGTCCATACTTCCCTTATCTTATAAATACATTTGAAAAGCCTGAAGCCATATTATCTCACCAAGACACCAACAGAAACAAAGCCATGGAGAGAACACCAACATTAGGATCAAGGAGAAACTTAACAGGTTCAATTAAGGGACAATAAACATTAAAAATGACATTTCTCAAAACATCAGAGGCAAATACTTATTGTAAGTCAAATCTTTCATCAGTTCATGAACCAAGAGATACAACCCTAGTGTGACACGGTGAAACTAGTAAGGACCAATGCAGATGAAGGACAGTCAACAAGAATTCTCTCATGTTGTCTCTAACACACTGCTGCTGTAAGACTGGCAAGTCACAGCCTTGACATGTATAGTTGCTGCACTAAAAGTATGGTTAGAGAGGGGGAGATAGAAGGAGAGAGGAGTCGGAGAGGGGGAGACAGAGACCGTAAAAGAAACGAGGGAGATTGAGAGCATCTAGCGTGAGGAGAGGTGGATGATCGTTTTATAAGAGAGCTGAGGGAGAGGACTGCAGGGTTTCTCTGCTGCTATAATAGTGAAGTAAATACAGCCAGCTTCAGCCTCCTCCATCACTGAGCCTGATCAGCCAGCCAGCTCCTCCAGTTGAATACGTCTCTGTCATTACTAGGATGTTCATCAAATCAAAGTTTATTGGTTGGAGTAGATGAGGACAGATATCTCTAGTCACACAGCCTGTTCACTGCCTACATCCCAATATTACACCCTGTTCCCTATTTAAGGCTTAGGCCAAAAGTAGTGCACTATATAGGGAATTGGGGTGCCTATTTGGGATGTAGTCACTGTGTTGCTGCTTCTTAAGCTGGGCCAGGAGAGGAGAGGCCACTCTGAAGGTAAAGTGTGTTTGATTCATCAACAGCTTGAGGAGACAGGCCTTGGGTTACACGAGCACACCACTTAAAAAGCTAAACACATCAATAGGAACATTTTAGAAATCCCCCTAAGATTTCCTTCCCCGTCAGCGTTTAGCTACGCTTATCGCGTTTCAGCTCCGTGGAGACTCAGAGACAACGGCGCAACAGACCACTACTCACTGCTGTCTGATAACAGAAATGTAGGGCTATTTTTGACAAGACTGGGCCTTTTGTGTTTGTTATCGTATCCTATTTAGTTGTGCACTTTTTTATTGTCTAATCGGGATTCATTTCACTCTGGAGGTCTGGTGTCCTGTTCACCGGGGCCTATGACTTTCACTTGAACCTGCTCATCCTCACAGCAGAGAAATAGGCTGACAGCCGTCATCGTTTATCTCTACCTCTCTACATATATTAGACTGCACCATGAATGATGCTTCAACGCAATAAATCCATGGCATTAGAGAAGCTAAACTCACCCAACAGAAGATAATGATCCAGAAAGAAAGCCTTGACCTTAAGAAGCATTGTGGGACAGGAAATGTCCTGAATAGCCATTATTCCGGTTTAATACGTACCGCGGCAGCCACAAACAGAGTGTGCCTGACTGGAAGGATCACTAACATGATCAGGACATGACCACACCTGTTCCTCGTGGTTTAGAGGGATTTTAAAAACAAGAATGTGGTTGGTGCTGCTCATTATAGGTCAACTATACTGTAAGAAACACAAAGCTGTGTTGTTGTTGTGTTTCATTTGGGAACCATTCCAGGTGTGGTAATATCCAAGAAGAAAACATGCATTAATAAAACGCATTGAACTGTGCACTGAACTGCACTGAACCACGCACTCCATAACAAACTAGAAGAGCCCTCACTGGGAGAGCCCTGTGTCTCTCACAAGAAAGACAAAGAGAGAACACTTTTCTGAGACACGTTTGCCTCTCCTGACATGAGTTCAAAGAGCTTTTGTTGTTCTTTCTACAACTCCAAGGCTTTCTAGTTCCCCATGTGTTATAGCATCAACACATTTTGTTGCATAAATCTTTGTTTTCCTCTTTCAACGGTTTATTTTCTACCTCAGTCAGCCCGTAAAACCGGCTGTGTAAAACCCCTCCCTAGGGGAAGGAGGGAGAGCTACGCCACTCAGAGACCAGTGAAAGGCTAAATGTGTTTTATGCACCTAAAAGAGCACTCATCTTCAGAGAGAGGAGGAGGAGAGACAGAGACAAGGTACCCTGTATCCCTGTCAAAAGGCTCTGGAGACTCACGGTTAGTGAAAGTCTGGGCCTTCATCAATGATGCAAAGCACAAACGTGTCGCCGAATTGGCCCCATGAATGTTTCAGCAGCTCCAGACATGGAGTATCTAAACACAGGGTCTCTAGCCTCTGCCACAGAGGTTTCAGCATCTGCCAACATATCTGGCCTACACATTTGGTCTCAAGCCTCTGCCACAGAGGTTTCTAGGAAGCAGGAGGCTCCAACATGAGCAGACTGAACTCTGTGTCACCCCCTGTGTCACCCCCTCCCCACTGCCCGGCTCTATGAATCAACCCGCTGATTGTTTACTGGGTTGATCTGAATGACCCTACAGCCTCCTCTGCTTCCTACCAGTACTGCACAACAAACACAGTCACGCTGGCAGGACACAGGCACATGATCCACCACACACACCAGAGAGCTGTTTAGAAATATCTGCCTTCCTGCCTTTGCCCTCTGCCCTGGGTGGATGACATCTCCACTGACATGTGCAGGAGGTCCAACAAACAGAGTGTTGTAAACACCCTTTTACACAACTATGATTTATGGTTCACAAGCACAAAGACCAATTAATTCCATCACTCCTTTCTGGAACTGACACAATTAGTCCCATTATTGGTGGACATTGGTGGTCCAAGACACACTCAGAAGTCCATGTGTTTGAACTTTGAACCTTTCAGCCAGTGCTGCTGGCTGAAAGGTCACAGTGCGTGGGCTCTGACTGAGAAGGACAGCTCCTACTGGAGATCAACACTGCTCTCCTCCACCCCCTCAGACACAGCATGGGACGTGTCATAGTGGCCTCCCAAGTGGCGCAGCAGTCTAAGGCACTGCATCTCAGTGCAAGAGGCATCACTACAGTCCCTGGTTCGAATCCGGACTGTATCATATCCGGCTGTGATTGGGAGTCTCATAGGGCGGTGCACATTTGGCCCAGCGTCGTCCGGGTTTGGCCGTCATTGTAAATAAGAATTTGTTCTTAACTGACTTGCCTAGTTAAATAAAGTTTCCCCAAACAACCCCAGCCCTGTCTGTCCAATAAGGCCTACCAGCCTACTGCACCAGACAGTCCAGCCAATGGCCCAGCACTGTCTGTCCAATCAAGCCCACCAGTCTAATTCCCTGTGTGTCCCCCCAGGCAGGCCAGAGCAGAGTCCCAGAGCTCTGGTAATGAAATGAGCAGTCAGTCAGTGTGAGGGGCAGTGGAGCAGCTCTGGACAGCATCATCTCCTCCTGCCAGCAGAGATGAGCCTAAAGCCGACTGATGAGGAGCGTCCTCAGAACCAGCAACGCTTTCCCCCCTGCTGCAATGTATCTAATCTATCATTGACTTTATCAACAGATGTGTGCTTTATTGTGAATAAGCAACAACAAAAAAGCCTACAACAAGAGAGCACAAATGCCAGTTTGTATCTGAAGAAAGGTGACAATAATACTGTAGAACTGTCTTCCATGGCCATAACTCAAGCAGTTATCCTCTCTGCAGCTCATATCAGATGCACTTTCTCTGCCCCTGTGGTGAAATGGTTCTCAGCCAGGTATTGCTGTGTGCTGATGAAATGGCAGCCCGCTGACACTCATCAGTTGGCTGGCTCCCTGCGGTGGTGTGAGCCCTCAGAGCCTCTGAGTCGATGGCATGTGACTGCCTTGCGGAGGTGAGTGCCAGCTGTGCAGCGAGACCCTTTAAGCTACCCTCCAACCAAATGTTCGACCAGACTAAACCAATCAGGGCCTGTCACCTGGACTCTCCGCTGGCCAGGAGACAGGTCACAGTCAGGGGGCAGAGGTCAGCCAGGGGGGCATTATGAATTCAGTTCTGGGCAAGTCAGCGAATCAGAGCACCAGAGAGGTAACCTGGTGGAGGTGGGAGGGGAGGAAGGGCAGTGCATCATGTAGGAAGGACAGGGTTCTTAAAGGTGATGTGCATAACCATACTGAAGAGACAGTCAGCAGGTAGGTAGGAGGTGAGGAAGACTCCTGGAGGCAGAATAATGGTGCTGTACTGTGTGTTGAACTGGTACTCTATCTATAGAACTCTACTCTATGATAACCCGTGAACACCCTCAGTGAAGTGTGTGTAAAATTGTATATAGTGCCTTCAGAAAGTATTCATGCCCCTTGACTTATTCCACATTTTGTCGTGTTACCTCCTAAATTCAAAATGGATTAAGTAGATTTTTTTCTCACCCATCTACACACAGTAACCCATAATGACAAAGTCAAAAAAATAAATAAAAAAATGAAATGTTTGCAAATGTATTGAAAATTAAATAACTAATTTACATAAAGTCAATACTTTGTAGATGCACCTTCCATGTTTCCACATATTTTCAATGGGATTCAAGTCTGGGCTTTGGCTGGGTCACTCAAGGACTTTTACATTCTTGTTCTGAAGCCATTCCAGCGTTGCTTTGGCTGTATGCTTGGGGTCATTGTCCTGTTGGAACTTAAATCTTCGCCCCAGTCTAAGGTCATTTACACTCTGAAGCAGGTTCTCATCAAGGATTTGACTATTTGGCTCCATTCATTGTTCCCTCTATCATTACCAGTCTTCCAGTCTCTGCCGCTMAATCGCATCCACATAGCATGATGCTGCCACCACCATGCTTCACAGTAGGGATGAGGTTAGACAGGTGATGTGCTGTGCCTGGTTTTCTCCAGACATAGTGCTTTGCATTCAGGCCTAAGCGTCAGCATTTGTGGGTTTGATTACAGGCTCAAAATGGCCAGAAACAAAGAACTTTCTTCTGAAACTCATCAGTCTATTCTTCTTCTGAGAAATGAAGGCTATTCCATGCGAAAAATTGCAAAGAAACTGAAGTACTCGTACAACACTGTGTACTACTCCCTTCACAGAACAGCGCAAACTGACTCTAACCAGAATTGGAAAGAGGAGTGGGAGGCCCCGGTGCACAACTGAGCAAGAGGACAAGTACATTAGTGTGTCTAGTTTGAGAAACAGACGCCTCACAAGTCCTCAACTGGCAGCTTCATTAAATAGTACCCGCAAAACACCAGTCTCAACGTCAACAGTGAAGAGGCGACTCCGGGATGCTGGCCTTCTAGGCAGAGTTGCAAAGAAAAAGCCATATATCTCACTGTCCAATAAAAAGAAAAGATAAAATGGGCAAAAGAACACAGACACTGGACAGAGGAACGCTGCCTAGAAGGCCAGCATCCCGGAGTCGCCTCTTCACTGTTGACGTTGAGACTGGTGTTTTGCGGGTGCTATTTAATGAAGCTGCCAGTTGAGAAAAACAAGGACATTTCTAAGTGACCCCAAACTTTTGAACGGTAGTGTATGCCTCATCACAATTCGATCACGGCGATCTACGGACAGCTCTGACATGCACTGTCAACTGTGGGACCTTATATAGACAGGTGTGTTTCCTTCTAAATTATGTCCAAACCATTGAATTGGCCACAGGTGGACTCCAATCAAGTTGTAGTGACAGCTCAAGGATGATCAAAGGAAATTGGATGCACCTGAGCTCAATTTGCAGTGTCAGCACAGGGGTATGAATACTTCTGTAAATGAGATAGTTCTGTATTTAATTTTCAATAAGTTTGCAAACCTTTTTAAAACATGTTTTCACTTTATTAATATGGGGTATTATGTGGATTAAATCTAAATGGATTAAATCTATACAACAAATGTTGAATTCAGGCTGTAACAACAAAATGTGGAATAAGTCAGAAGGCACTGCAGGTACTGGGTGCTGTATATTCTCCAGTGTGTGAGAGGGTTGTGTGTCATCAACTGTGCACTGCTTATTTGTGTGTAGTGGACAGTATGTATGGGAAGGGTCTTACTTGAGTGAGAGGGAGAAGTCATTCTTGCTGGTCTCACTGTTCCTCACCAGGTAGCTGGCCTCCTTACACAGCCTCAGCAGAGACTCCGCATCCGTCCTGCTGATCGCTCCATGGTACCAGCTACAGGGCGGAGAGAAGAGGGAGGATAAAACAGAGCTTCAAATGGAGAAAGTGTCTGTTATCTAACGTCAATAGATAATCAATTATCTCCACACAGCTCTACCTCAGAAGCACCAACACATAAATACCAAATCCCTAGAGAGAATCACAGGAATAMAATTACTAGTCATTATAATTCTGTGGATAGAAAGACAGTAGGGGAGGGTGACTTACAACTGGCTCTCCAGGGACAAGGAGGGGTCAATGCGTTCCCCCAGAGCAGCACTGCAGTGGTCCAGAGAGCTCATCTTGGTGTTGACCAGACAGCAACTGGAGTGGATGCGGGGTGGCGGACGCCCTCCTCTAGCCTCCTTGGGGGGCGACATTCTGGACTTCTCCGCCCCTTCAAACTGGACTGTAAATGAAGGAGAGACCCACAGCCAGATATGAGTATCACAATACAACAGCATCTCAATAGAGGCCTTCCTTGCGACATATCAGATATCAAATATCAGCCTTGGAACATTGGACACCCCGCCTCCTTTTTTGTAAAAAGCTAAGGGACGGGCCTCAAGTAATGTAACCACTCAAATTCATAGAGCTATGGATGCAAGTACAGACCATCCATGACATCAAAATTATAGTTTTAACAATGTTTTGAGGCTATTCAGTGTTTGCCTACATTTATATTGTTTACAAAATTAGTAAAAACAAGCTGATATTTTGGAGTCTGATGAGGTATGACAGTTGAACTCAGCTCATGAGACATTTACAAGTTATATACTTCAAGAATCAATACTTCAAGAATCAATGGAGATATATATATATATATATCATTACTTTATAAGTCCAAAATGGATGTAGCAACTAAGGATTCTAGCTTTAACACACTGACCATTGAAGTCCATCTTGTGTTTCCTGTACTCATCAATTATAAGCAATTAAACTAAAGTGGCGTTGAGTTCAGAGAAGCATGTGTTCTAAATTTCAGGCATATCTGTGAAAAACAGAGCTGCTATGACTTATTATTCATGATTCCTCCTGGTCTTTCCCGGCTTGTATGTGCTGTGCTGTTGTGAAACGTGTTAATGAGAGGAGACAACCATGCCTCAGTGTTTAAAACGCACACACCACCACCCTGAACAACACATCCCTCTCAAGGACCTTCGCAGWGCGAGACAGAAATCAATCCAGCCACACTGTGTACACAATGCCAGACGGGAGGGAAAACACAACATGTACAAACTAGTCCAGGCTAATCACTGAGCCAGGCCTTGAAAAGTGCCAAGGTCACTAACTGTAGAATAGACAGGCTCCCTTGGAGGTGATCCATCGAAATCGTGACACGACCCTGACTAACGCTAGAGGTCAGAGAGTTGCTTTTAGACCAATCAGAAACAAGCTACTCAATCTCCCTATTTACAAAGTCTGATGTGAGATCAGAGCGTGGGAGGGGACCAGGAGTAGAAGTTGAAACCTCCGAACTTCCTGGTTGTGGTCAGCGGTTAGAGGTCAGAGACAGTGACACAGGAGAGAGGGGGTGGGGGGGGGGGTGTTTTACTCCACAGCTCATTCCTGTAGTTGATGTCACACCATCCTTTGGAAAGAGACCCATTTCCAGTTGCCTTGGCCTTGCTACCCCCCAGCAGTAAACTGAGGTCACCCTTCAACATCAAAACACATTACCAGAGTCTGTCACTGCCAGAATGCTGAAGACCGCTTTAGAGCTTCAAGAGGAGTGGAGCAACATCAAACGTTGAGCCTCTGATGGAAGCAGTTCATTTAGCATACTCTTAGTTGTGATTGCATGCCCCCCGCCACCACTCATCTCAAGGGCTAATCTCACTCCAGGCCTGGCTTTAATTTCACTGAGTGGACATAGGCTCCAGACAGACAGACAAGAGCCGCTGGAATCACAACATGTCGATGAGGAGGAATGCGCTTGTCTAGTCTAGACCACACCTCCAGTCAAAGGATAGCGTTTCACTTTCTGTAAAGCTATTGTAACATTGAGAGTCCTTACAGTCCTTCCACCATTATACACTGAACAAAAGTATAAAACGAAAAATGTAAAGTGTTGGTCCCATGTTTCATGAGTTGAAATAAAAGATCCCAGAAATATTCTATACACACAAAAAGCTTATTTCTCTCAAATTTTGTGCACAAATTTGTTTATGTCACTGTTAGTGAGCATTTATCCTTTGCCAAGATAATCTAACCACCCGACAGGTGTGGCATATCAAGAAGCGGAATGATCAGCATTATCATTACACAGGTGCACCTTGTGCTGGGAACAAGTTGAGGGAGATGTCTCAAGTTGAGGGAGCATGCAATTTGCATGTTGACTGCAAGAATGTCCACCAGAGCTGTTTCCAGGGAATAGGATGTTAATTTCTCTACTATAAGCAGCTTCCAACGTCGTTTTAGAGAATTTGGCAGTACATCCAACCGGCCTCACAACCGCAGACCACGTGTAACCATGCCAGTCTAGGACCTCCACATCTGGCTTCTTCACCTGCGGGATCGTCTGAGACCAGCCACCCGGACAGCTGATGAAACTGTGGGTTTGCACAACCAAAGAATTTCTGCACAAACTGTCAGAAACCGTCGCAGAGAAGCTCATCCCGTCGTCCTCACCAGGGTCTTGACCTGACTGCAGTTCGGAGGCATAACTGACTTCAGTGTACAAATGCTCATTCGATGGCCAATGGCACGCTTCACGGCTGAATGCCGGTTTCAACTGTACCAGGCAGATGGCAGACATTTTGCTGATGTCAACGTTGTGAACAGAGTGCCCCATGGAAGCAGGTATGGTATGGGCAGGTATAAGCTACTAACAACAAACACAATTGCATTTTATTGATGGCAATTTGAATGCACAGAGATACCGTGACGAGATCCTGAGGCATATCTGTATTCCCATTCATGTGAAATCCATAGATTAGTGCCTAAGGAATTTATTTCAATTGACTGATTTCCTCATATGAACTGTAACGCAGTAAAATCTTTGAAATTGTTGCATGATGCATTGATATTTTTGTTCAGTGTATAATTACTCTTAAGTGTATTAATACACGTAAATGTCTTCCAGAAAACAACTTAATGTAAATGCCTGACATGCACAACTAGAAGCATTTAACTGTCTTCCTGATGCTAAGCTACATACTGAACAGCAGAAACCTATTCTGAGCATCCCTGAAGCATGCACAGCATGTGCTTACCACTGGCAAAGCTCAAGCATATATGATCATGTTGTTCCACCACTGACCAACAGGGGCTCCCCTTAACCTAATTTCTATTGTTCATGTGAATGACATATCGGTACTTCTAATAAACTAAGGCTGCGTATACACAGGCAGCCCAATTCTGATGTTTTTCCGAATTAATTGCCAAAAGATCTGACTGGTCAAAATACCAATTAGTAGCAACAAAACAAAAAAATCTGAATTGGACTGCCTGTGTAAACACAGCCTTAGTGAAACATTGCTCTAAAACTCAAACCAGTTCAATGGCTTGGTTATACAGAATGATAAGTGTTTTTGCACTCTACACTTTTTTTGCACTGATACATAATTGAGTCTGAAGATGACACACACTGTATAGTATAAATGAGGCCAAATTATTTGTTTTACTACTCTCCGTTGTTCCATGAAAGTCAAATATGGAGGATATATTCTCACACAAATGTCATCCGTTTACGGTACAGGTAGCTATCTTTGTATATGTTTAAGGTATATGTGTATGTGTGTGAGATAGTGTTTCCATGGAGACTGACCGGGTGGGAAAAGATGCGTGTTTGCAGCGTCCCACACCATGTCAGCCAAGACACAGCCAATCTGCAGCTCTGCAGCTCTGCAGCAAACCTTCCCCTGAGTATGTGCTTGCGTGTGTTTCTGTGCAATAATGTCAGAGAAATAGCAGGAGAGGGACTGCTGTAGTCTATATATTTTGTTTCCTCTTTAATTAATAAAACAAAACCCTATCTCTATAAAAACAATGTCCCCTGTATCTCTGAACCAGTGGAGACTACTGAGGGGAGGATGGCTCATAATAAATGGCCGGAACAGAGCAAATGGAACGGCATCAAATACCTGGAAACAAGGTATTTGTTTGGTGTATCAGCCTTTACCACGAGCCGGTCCTTCCAATTAAGGTGCCACCAACCTCCTGTGCTCTGAACGTATATGTGTATGTTGGTGTTGGCTATGTGAGTGTGTCAGTGTGTGTTGTGAATGTGAGAGTATTATGAGTTGATCAGAACACGAGGAGTTCCCATGTGAGGAAACCTCTGTCACTTTCGGTCAGCTATCTGTCATCACCGTGGCAGACAGAACATGTTCTGATGCTATCAGCTATCACATACCAGTACATGACATTGGCAAATGTCTGTCTACATTCCAGGTCTACGCCTATGAAGGAATATGAACCAACACTAAACTCTGTTATTAATGGTTTGATCGTGATAGTTTGGACTGACGTTCACCTGAGCCCTAGTCAGAGCTCTCAATCCCACTTTAATTATGCATAATACTTTAATTCCTAAACACTCAAAACACCTCAATTAAACTCTGATTGACATCTACAGTAACATCAGATCCACAAGGAACCATCTCAATGTGATTACATAATTGTTATTCTCTTGCTTTCGACTCCTCCACCTAGAGTGAATGGCTATCCTCAGCAGTGTTCGCCACTTTACTGTCAGAACAGGCCCTTTTCAGAGGCAATGCACATAGCTTCAAAGAAGCATTACTAAGGAGTGAACCACTAACAACAAAAAAAGCAACCATTTTATTTGTTTGAGTGTGAAGAGCCCGTGTCTTCTATGATTGCCAACCATCTCCCCCACAATAGCTGGAGCTGCAGTGGTATTATAGTTTGGCTGATTCCTGGTGATACTCGGCCCAAACTCATTCCCTTTCATTCTCCACCGCTCACACTCAAGACGGACAAGAGGAGATTGAAGAGAGGATTGGCACACAGATAATGAGCCCTGTGGGGCAGTTAGAGTGACTTACAAACACGCCATTCTGTGTGTGCGTCTGTCTGCCAGCCTGTCTAAACTACCTGTATTGTGGCGTGTAAAGCAGAGCAAATGGAATCTCGGTATCAGATTGAACTGTCAGTCAGACGGTGATGGATGGTTGAAGGGCCCACCCTCTCCAGCCTTCCACCTATCTCTACAGGCTCCCAACAAAACAACAGGCTGCAGGGATGGAGGGAGGGGGATGGAGGTAGAGAGGAAGGGAGATGGAGAGAGGGAGCTGATTGGCTGGGACTTAGATAAATGCAGGCCACAAAGGTCAAAGGGACATCTGGAGGACCAGAACATGCCCAGAGCAGAGCATGGGGGGGGGGGGGGGACAAAGAATTCAGCAAAGCTGAAAAAAACACTCACTACTACCACCCACCTTCCACACAGCACATTTACTTATTAAACCAACTAATAATTCTCATTTACTAATGGTACTTCCATCAAAAGAGTGATTCACTGGTTCAGTGGGGAAAAGCTTGAGAGCTACTACTGTATTACAGCTTACAATTAAGAATTCCAGCTTGACTAGAAATGATTAACAGGTCTGAAGGCTCATGAAATGCATGGACACATATGTGAGCATCCAAACCATTAAACCATACACTGCCAATGGGAGAGAACGAGATCTTGTAGAAACACGCATTCTTGACATCCAGAGAATCATGTGTTGCTTGGGGAAGTCGAATAGGATCGGTTGAAAGGATTATATAGAAAGACATTTGGCTGAGCCAATTGGTCTTATTCTCTGATAGTCAACATCAAGGCACGTTAATTTTTGCTATTCAAAATTCCAAAACGTTTCTGACGAGTTTTCCAAAGACAAAGGAACAATCCTCCAAGCGCTTAAATGCCTGCAGATTCCCTGTGAACAAAAAGAAATATTTTAATTACATTGTTTGTATCTAGTGAGACAGAGAAGAGAAGGTAAGAGAATGCCTTGAACCACCCAGACAATCAATTCACATCAGAAAACCAAAGGCAAAACTCTTCAATTAACATCCAGACAAAGGAATCGGTCTTCTATTTATATGCAGATTGTAATATCTGTACGTCAGTTTGTCAGGCCCAATATTTAAATATGATAAGTAGTTAACTGGTGAAGACAGTTCTGTCGCTGGTACGGCGCTGTTCCATCCAGGTTCCATATCACACAGCTAATCATAATGGCCCTGGTAACACTTGTAGCCTGGAGACCTGGCTAGGGCCAGGAGGAGCAATGGCTTTTGCCCCTAACAGTTCAAGGATCAGATTAATCACCCTACCCTCAACTTTAACCATTAGGAGGAACGTCAAAACATCTGACCCTGTAGCAGTGGTTAGAAACAACTTCTACCTACTCTTACTAACTCCTCCTGTTTGAGGAGACTTGACTGTAGCCAAAGGCGACATGAGGTGAGAGGCATGCACCTGTACTCACAGGAAGGTCAGAGAGCCCCCCACCCCTAGTCTCTATATCCAACATCTGACCCCTGTGATGTAGTGGGAGTTCAGACAGAGAGAGGATCCTCTTTCAGCCAGACGCCACACTAAAACCCACTCATATCCCATGCATGGGGGAAGTGCAGCCATTCCCAAGGCATTATAGGGCATAAATCATCCATCCGCCTGTCCTCACCCTCAGAACACAGCCAGCTCATCTTACTGGCTCGCTGTCTGGTGATGGAGGGAGGATGGCTCATTGTAATGGCTGGAATGGAATGGATAGAACAGTTTGAAGGACATTAAACACATTTCCAATTTAAACCCCAGCCTCCACTGGTCTCTCTACAGTAGTACACCCCCTCTACACTACCAGGGGAGTACAGAGCCTCAGCCTGGGTATTAGTTCTGCTACACATGGCCCCTCTCCTCTCTCTCCCTGGATAATTAGTTACTGATTGTAGAGCTGTGGAAAAGCTGCAAACATCGGCAAACACACAGAGGCTTCTTAATTTGAAAATGGACCAAGTCTCTATTATTCGAATCACAAGCAAGTCTCAAGGTCCAAGTCTCAAGGTCCAAGTCTCAAGGTCCAAGTCTCAAGTCTCGAATCAAGTTCAAGTTGTGCATTCTAAGAGGAAGTCAAGTTGAGACACGTTTTTTTAAAGTCAAGTTAAAAATGTATCTATAAATGCAATGATTGCAAATCTTTGTCTATTTATTGACCAGACAGCCCTTTTTATAATTTTGTCTACAACACAATTAGATGATGTAATTGTAAAATAGGGATCTTGTAGCAGTCGTCAGGGTGTGACATCGGCAGAAGGCAAGGCAGGTTGATGTGCTCAGTGTAGATATATTTACAGGTCTTGGTGATCCAATGGTGAAAGCACCATATCATACAACATGTACAAGTAGATTAACCAAATATACACAGCCCAAAATAAATAGCTTCTGTATGAGGCATAAACAGTCCTATCTGAACGGACATAAGTAGCGGGCAAGACTGTACAGCCTCCCCTTGAGAAACCACATTGAATCCATCTAACAGGAGCTGAAACAGGTACACTACCATTTTGTCCATTAAAATAACATCAAATTGATCAGAAATACAGTGTAGATATTGTTAATGTGGTAAATTACTATTGTAGCTGGAAGTGGCTTATTTTTTTCTTTGCAACTCTACCTAGAAGGCCAGCATCCCTCTTCACTGTTGACGTTGAGACTGGTGTTTTGCTGGTACTATTTAATGAAGCTGCCAATTGAGGACTTGTGAGGTGTCTGTTTCTCAAACTAGACACTCTAATGTACTTGTCCTTTTGCTCAGTTGTGCACCAGGGCCTCCCACTCCTCTTTCTATTCTGGTTAGAGGCAGTTTCCACTGTTCTGTAAAGGGAGTAGTACACAGCATTGTACGAGATCTTCAGTTTCTTGGCAATTTCTCGCATGGAATAGCCTTCATTTCTCAGAAGAAGAATAGACTGACAAGTTTCAGATGAAAGTACTTTTTTTCTAGCCATTTTGAGCCTGTAATCAAACCCACAAATGCTGATGCTCCAGGTACTCAACTGGTCTAAAGAAGGCCAGTTTTATTGCTTCTTTGATCAGAACAACAGTTTTCAGCTGTGCTAACATAATTGCAAAAGGGTTTTCAATTAGCCTTTTAAAATGATAAACTTGGATTAGCTAACACAACGTGCCAGTGGAACACAGGAGTGATGGTTGCTGATAATGGGCCTCTGTACGCCTATGTAGATATTTCATTAGAAATCAGCCGTTTCCAGCTACAATAGTCATTTACAACATTAACAATGTCTACACTGTATTTCTGATCAATTTGATGTTATTTTAATGGACCAAAAAAWTTTGCTTTTCTTTCAAAAACAAGGACATTTCTAGTGTACAAGCACTTGACCACTCCCAGGACCATACAATTACCCAATAGGCAATTACAGCCAATAAACTAGTGTAAAAGGCAATTTCCACATCCATTGTTACATTTGTTTTAATCAGACTTAATGACTATTAATTTCAAAACCATTCATACATGGAACAATCGTTTATCTTATTCAACGTACTGACTACATAGCATGGCGAGCAGGCCAAGTAGCCTTTTCTATGCGCACTGGGACACGCTCCTATTACGCACAATCAGAATGACAGACATAGGACACAGACACACMGAACTCGGGCGTAACCCGGGAAATATGAACAAAGGAAGCCATACATTAAACAGAACTTCTACCTCAGGAGTCTTGCGAACGTTCCTGTGCACAATAAAGGTAAGAGGGTAAGAAATGGTAGGCTAAATTAAAATGGATTGTATCAAACATAAAACAGAAATGCCTAAGTGTAGCAATAAACGGTATGGGACGGAATGATGAAACGCTAGCAAACATTGTAGGATTATATACGGAAAATAGATTTAGCGCATTAGCGCATTTAAACGTGTGAAAGCAAGAAAACAAAGACTCTCTGGCAGGAGTATGGAGAGCTCAAGTGGTGTGTCCTCGCCACAGTAATAATTCCTTTTAACAAATTACAAATGCAAGCTTCATAAGTAAATTATCAATTTCAAGCAATTTTGACATACTAAATGGCTAGTAGGCATATACTAGTAGGTCTAATTGTTGCCTGATGCTCCATTGCTGGTGAGCTAACAAAGTAAACAGTCCATATTCTTGATCACCAAACTATTTTTGGAGCTGCATATTTATTTATTATGGCAATCCTCTCCCAACAATTTGCTGTTTGCGCTGCACCCGATCCTATAGCTGTACAGCAAATCAACAATCTGTTCACTAGTGCACCCGACTTGTGTTGATTGACAGTTTGCTGGTCCAATCAGAGGGCCAAGTGTGGGTTTCACTAGCCAATCTGTTGCATGTTTTTTTGTTTGTTGCAAGGGTGATGCTGCGGCTACTGTCTCTTGCTGCATGGAGCATAATCCGTGGAGACTCTGACACAAAATGAGTGACAAAAATTTGGTAACAGAGCATTATAAGAACAAGGTCAGACACTTTGTGTTACATGGATGTTCTCACCAAAATAAACAGTAGTAAACTTTGGGATTTGAATGGGTTCTTAATCAAGGGTTTGAGAGTATGATCTATAAAGAGCAGCGGGAAGCTTGCCTTGGAACAGTTATGACTATGTTGACAGTAGCATTACGGGTCACCTACACTTCCAATTACCCATTCAGAAGGCAATTCTGCGCCATTAAAAGCAATGAGTCTTTGTCCACACAACCTGGACTAGTGCTAGTGATTTTCTGCCATATGTAATCCAGATGGGAAAGGGCAGTTATTACAGAGATAATGTGAGCCGTCAAACTGATTTAAAGATACTGTAGAGCTGATCAATCACTTCCTCCTCACTCGATGAGGTCACACTGTTTTCATAGGTTGTTATAGTGAATGGAATGTTGTCTTACAACTGTATGGTATGTTGTCGCCCGCGCAATTTGTCATTTCTCAACTTTAACAGACAATGACAGTTCACCAGTACAGTAGCCTATCAGGGAACAGGATGAAGAGGACGAGCAATGGAAATTAGATATGGTTATGGATATGGCAAGAGAGAGAGGCAAGGGGACATTGTTGATGAGGGGCGCTGGATGAGGCTCTGATGGTGTTGGGATGAACAGACAGGACAGGGACAACAAAACCCACCATGCTGGTGCTGGTCACAGGCAGTGTGCCCAGGGGAGTGCTGGGCTGGCTGGGGGGGCAGAGCGGGGGGTGACTCCACCCCCTCCAGCAGGGCCAGGGGAGGACTGTGGTTGAGCTGGCCGACAGGCGGGGGCCACGGCAGATCCTTGATCACTTTAATCTCTACTGCAGGCAGCCCAGGTCACCAGGACGGGAGCAAGAGGGAATGAGTGGAAGAGAGAGAGGTAGAGGCAGAGAGATAGAGAAGAGAGAAAACGCGAGAGAGAGGCAGAGAAAGATAAAGAGAGACAGATGAGGGGAGAAGAGGAAAACAGAAGAGGGCAGAGTAAGAGAAATGCAGGACAGTAGCATCCCATGCAGGTACAGGTCAGGTTAGTATAGCACAGCAAAGTCAATGGAACAGCAGGGAAAACCAGGAGACAGCAGGACTGAAAAGGAAGGAATATTACTTTACCTGAGAGAGACAGACTTTGACTTCTCCACTTTGCCTCTACGTGTTTCTTTGACGTTTACAAGGAGTCAACCAGGGGAATTTTCAACTGCAGGTCAGAGTCATTAATTACGCTCTGGGTTTCGCAGGGAAAGTGGCTGAAGAGAGCTACTAATGAGGGTTTTAAAACAGAATCAAAGACCTGAGTGGACCTGAGCATGACTTGGCTAGTGTGAAAAGCCTCACGGACAACACAAGCTCTGGTATAGCTCATAGCGGAGTTAAAGTCTGAAACTGCCTCCACAATAAGATAAAGGGCAATATACAAGATTCTCTCCTTGAGCCAGACACAATGGAATGCATTGTAATGGTGTGGGGCACCCGGCAAACCTAGCCCCTCAGTAATGTATCGTTCATGTCCAGATGGGAGTATTAGCAGAGTAAATCGAGTGCTGGTGTGCCGGCCCATCTTTCACTAGGAATTGTCCACTTGTTTAATAGCACAGGAGGTTCCCTATCCACCAGGGAGCTGCTGAGCTGTTTGCTGCAGTGGCTAATAAAGAAACATGGTGCACCGGAAAACAGGACTGGCTTTGCAGGAGGGAGATCTACAGCCATGAATGACATGTTGCCTGTCAAGTCTCATCGTTCTCTGGATAAACGAATAGAGTCCTGATGTTATGTTTCATCATTGAATTGCCCTCATAAAATAGTAGTAGCAGTAAGATGCATTGTTGAAAGTAGAAAAGAACACACCACAGAATGGCTAGCTCAAATACATTCCGGTCTAACCATTGTCTGAAAAACAATGACATTCTACCCCTATTCCAAGGAATTCTTTACTATCCTCATGCCAAGTAAGCCATTCATTTAGAATCACCCACCTCAGGCGATGGAGTGACTGCTACTTCCACTACTGATGAAAAAAGAAAAGCTGGGAGTTTGTTGACTGTCGCCTGGATGTCGCCAGGTTTTATAGGCTGCGAAACTAGCTTTTCTTCTGTGAGTTGAACAGACACATTATGGGCTTGTCCATGTTCTGGCCTGCAGGAAATAGCTGGGGTGCAGAACATGCTAATGAGGAAGGGGGAATCAGCTCAGCAGATGAAGAGGGAAAACAGAGAATATTTAGTTGGACAAGCAATTAGTGCCGTGGTGGCAGGGTGAGAGTAATGTGGCTGCAGGACTATTGATATGATAAGGGATCATATGAGGATGGAGTCCTCACTATGAATGGCGTTCTCGGAATGAAGTGTCCTCACTTTAATGGTGTCCTCACGAAGGATGGTGTCCTTTCCTCATTATGACAGCCAATAGCGGAGAGAGTTATCCCTGGTTCTCAGACAAAGGCAAATGAGACAGAGGTATAGGGTTGGGACAGAGGTCAGAGCTCTAGCAGCTAATATAATAACTTCCTGCCTTGGYATGCCTCACCACTGAGRGATTAAAAAGTCTAATTCTCATTTCATATTCCAGGTTAGCATGTAATTGTTTTGGGAGTAGCAGGCGTTGCAGTGTTACGCAGCCTTGCTCTGAGGATGAAAAGCCAATTCTTACAGGTCGGTCTCAGCTCAGCTCTGCTCAGATGCACAGTGCAATAACGAGGTGAACGGTCACACAGCCACTTCTAAAAGAAAGGTAAACTGATTCAAGTGGCAGAAGTACAGTGGCAGTCTTCAAACCTCCGGGTGTCTGATTTTTCCCCTATGACCTGTTTCAATTTGCTGTCAGCCCAAGGGCCTTTTTCTGAATACATTTTGGCTTGGATGTTATGTTGCGGCACAGATGAGTGCATCTTAAGGCCTCGACGCGCTGCTCCGAGACACAGTGTGAAGTGACCTGCCTGGGACTGGGGAGCAATGGGGGCCAATTCTTCATCCTAATTTTTCAGGCTGAGGTGATAAGAGCGGCTGAAACACAGAGGAGACATTTTTTAGTTTGATCTCTGGAGCCTCTGTCCACAGCCTATCCAAGTCACACATACTGTGCAGTACTGTGTGCCAGATAGAACAGTCTGTGTGTGTGTATGACTGGGCTAGCACATACAGGCGTCAGGTCCTTTAGTTGGCACTGCCTCACCAGTGACATGTCCCAACAGTGATCCATGTGTTTTGCTTTGGGAAGAGGTGAATCATGGGTAGAAGGTTGTTCTCTTACTCAGTATGACATCCCATGGGACTTGGTGACAGTGGAGGTGCCTTGAGCATTAGGAGGAAGACACAGAGCCCAGCTCTACCAAACCCCCCTGGGGTTTACTCTGCTCTACACGGTCTCTCAGAGTCTCTCTCTACAACTACACAGTCCATTCTAACAAACCCCCCTGGGGTTTACTCTGCTCTACACGGTCTCTCAGAGTCTCTCTCTACAACTATACAGTCCATTCTAACAAACCCTCCTGGGGTTTACTCTGCCCTACACAGTCTCTCAGTCACCCTCTACAACTATACAGTCCATTCTACCAAACCCCCTGGGGTTTACTCTGCACTACACGGTCTCTCAGAGTCACTCTCTACAACTATCCAGTCCATTCTACCAACGTTCAGGACCTTATCTCTCAGTCAGGATGAATGTTGATGTCTCCAGGGCATATTGGATGGAAGTACTCACTGTAGTGTTTTTGCTGACTTTAATGTAGTATTCACTTTAGTCAACTGTAAATACTACAGTATACAGTTCACTATAGTATAAATACTGTAGTAAAATAACTGTGGTATATACTAAAGCAATTAATGTAGTGTTTTTGCATATTGTTGTAAACTYTAGTATTTACTGTGGTGTTTTTGTTTTATTATCTTTGACTTAGAAGTGGAGGCTTTCTGCTTGAGGGAACCTACTGAGCAAATGTTCCATAACCTGTAGGTAGGTAGTACTGAGGTTATGAACGAATAGTTCAAGCTTCTGCTCTTTTCTGTAACCTGTAGGGAACACAATATACGGTCTATACTTGGCATGTACGTTTCTCACTTATTGGAGGCACAAATTGGGATTTGGGGAGGGGAATGAGCAGGGTACATGCAAATTAAACACTGTAGTATATAGTAAGTATCCTTGCGGGATGGCTCATAGGAGCAGGAGCGTGAGGCAGCTTGATGTACAAGTACACCCCCTGGACGGGACACTAGTCTATATCGCAGGGCCTTACCCCCAATCTATCTCCTTAATGCTGAGTGTCAAGCAGAGACGCATCGGGTCCCATTTTTAAAGTCTTTGGTATCACTCGGCCAGGGATCAAAATCCCAACCTTCCAATCTCAGGGCAGACACTAACCACAAGGCCACTGAATTGCAGTATATACTATAGTTTTAAAAAACGGTAGTGTTTTGCAGACTGTAGTGTTTTTGTGAACATTACTATAGTATTGGCTACAGTGTTTTTTTTGCAGAGAATGCTGTAGTACTACAGTTTACTACAAAATTCTATGTTAAGTTCCACAGATGATTGAGTGATACTACAGTTTAYTAGTCTACAGTATACTACAGTTTGTTATAGAATGCTATAGTAAGTACTGTAGTATCTTATATCCTAGTAAACTAGTATTTTTTTCATGTGGGTGTGCACAGGTGTTAAATTGTGCCGGGTCCTGCCGGGCCCGAGACCAGGCACTATGATCCAAATGAGAGCTGAGAACCGGTACCTTTCGCTAGCCTATTTGAATTATCTAATTGAAAAACTGTTGTCTACGTTTAAATTTTCCACAGCCAACAACACGAGTAGGCTAAGCAACAGCAAACTCAGACAACCCCATAGTAGAATAGTTTACCTATTCAATTGTTCAGCCTGTCGCATTCAATGCGAGAAAATAATATTCCTCTCAAGGCGCATTCAAATTGCGAGTATATGCCCAGTCACTGTAGCCTACAACGTTCTAAATGAAGTCGCGGGGAAAAAACACTTCTTTGAAAGCAGTCGATGGCCACTGTTAAAAGAGGAGGATCGCTGAGCTTTCTAGTGTTACTACTCTTATTTCTCAAATCCAATAAATGAGTAAAATACACAATTTTTGAACCAGAGTTTTGAGCAGATAGATGGTTTATGCGCGTTAGCGGGCACCTATGGCATTGAATGCATAGAGAAGGGTGGGGCTAAATGTAACACGGGTCATCTGTAATAGGTAGGTCTACACTATATTCACAGTACGTCACCCTTGTTTGGCTGAGTGACAGTAGAATGTTTTTTGGGTGGACATTCAAGTCATAATGTTGCTATAACTAGCAACAAGATAGCCTATTGTTTAGACTTTAGAGTTTGATCTAGCTAATGATTAGCCCAATGGGGTAAGTGAGCAACCCCCAGCCTATTTATTTATAGCCGGTGGGCTGCATCAGGTGATCATTATTTCTAAATAACATACCTGCCTGATCATATGGACTAATAAAGTTATATTGGGCTCATTTCTGGAGGGGAAATTATATTGTCAGCATCATTTTATTTTCATTCATTTTGGAGTAGGATGTCCTTATGTCTCAGTCATTTCCCCCCAAATATTGATCCATCCGCGACCTGTAATATGTGCTATTGTCAGTATATATTGAGGCTAGTATATTATACTCAACAAAAATAAACAACATGCAACAATTTCAAATTTTTTGCTGAGTTACGGTTCATTTAGGGAAATCAGTCAATTGAAATAAATTCATTAGTCCGCACAATTGGTCCAGCGTCGTCCGGGCTTGGCCGGGGTAGGCAGTCATTGTAAATAATACTTTTTTCCTAAACCGACTTGTCTAGTTAAATGAAACATAAATAAAATAAAAAGTATATATTATATCCCCCCCACCCTCTGAACTAGGGACCCTTCACCACTCAAATACCAATTTAACCACGGGGTATGCCATACACACAGGTCATCATGACTACTGCATGAACAGGACTTGTCGACAGAAGGATATCTCGACATGACTGGTGTTTAAGAGGTATTTCACCAATACCTCATCCGTCTATTACATAAGCTTTGCCCATGCCGGTACACAAAACATTCTGTTGACACAGAGAAAGAGAGAGAGCTTTTTAGGAGGGAAGTTATATTGTTGGGCCCAATCCCATTCTAAATCCACAAAGCTTCAAACATCCAATTGACTGAACATTGGCCAGAGCCAGGACTTGTTGGATTCTCAGAATATAACGGTGATGACAGGAACAGGAAGACACAATGACATAGCTTCCTGTGACATCCTGCCCTGACAGCTCTGTGGAGTGTGGATTTCCGGCAATTCTGGTACTGTGTCAAGTGGAGTGTTCGGTCTTGTGCCAGTTTTGACTGGTGATAAAGAGAGAGAGACAGATGGAGAGAGAGAGCCCGAGAAAGACATTCCATAAAAGCTCTAGACTATTATTATTAATATATATATATATTTTTTTTTAAACGTCTCTACAAGAGGTTTTTGTTTACCTTGTCCTTTTAATTAGGCAGCACTACTTCATCAGTGTAAACAGCGATGCCACATAAATCACTGGCCCACTTGTGCCATTTCATTTAGTTCTGCTTAATTAGCCCTGCTAATTGCTTGCATATTCAAAATAAATTGGTAGATTACAATATTTATGGCGTTTATTAGGAGTTGGAGGATAGCTCAGAAGAACAAAAATTGCTTTTGCAGATGCTCTCATATCACCATCACCAGAAGCTAGTAGTTCACGGCTCATTGTGGAAGAAACCAACAAATACACGCTGTATCCATCAAATCACCATCTCTCTATACCTCTCTCCCAACACTTATCTGTTGTGAAGAAGAGAATCTGTTCCTATTAAATATGAAAGTGGAGGTACGCGAGCGAGTGATGGAGGGGAGATGACAGCGTGCCTGTTCTGCTTAGACTCAGCTGGACATCCAGCGGGGCTCCCAGGGGAGAGCAGAGCTACGGTCAGGTTGGAAGAGCGCCCACTCTGTGCAGGAGGAGAGGAGGTGGGGGTTAGGGGTGGGTGGCCAATGTGTGTGAGTGAAAGATAACAGGCAGCGGGCTGCGCGTTCAAAGGCAGCGGAGCCATTTGAGGCTCATGAAAGAGGCCTGTCAGGGAGGTTATCAGCCGTGGAGCAGCGGAGGGGAGGCCAGAATTGGGGGGGGGGGGTGAAGCACTGTGGGGTGACAAGCCATCACAGGGGACAGGTCTTTCACAGAGAGAGAGACAGAACCATGGGGCCAGGGCATGGACCAGGCTCACCAACCACTCCGTTAACTCCTCTTTAAACAAACTGCAGCAATACTACTGGAACGAAACTGATTCAATGATTTACTTAAGAATAGAAGAGCTTTCTCTGGGTCATTAAGTCCTTGAAGAGTCATTAAAAACCCATAAAGCGGTGTGTGTTGCTCCTCAGGACCTGGCTCAGGGCTCTGACAGCATCTCCTGTTATCTCGCCTGCAGTAAGTGCAGTGGGTTAGGCTGGCTAGCAGCCAACCTCATGGTGTTTAACAGGCAGCAACTGGGCCTACGGATTAAGTAACACTGGCTCTCTAGCCAGACACAATGAGGCACTACTCAGATTTCCAATGGCTGCCTGTTCAATGTCTGGGTGTATTAGTGTGTGTGTGGTGTGGATATTGAACATGGACACACAAACACATGGTCTGTACATACACATGCAAGTGTGTGTACCCCCACCCACCCGCGCACACACACACACACCCTCAACGCACAAAATACACCACCACACATACCAACCCCTATCACACAGAGGCTCTCTTCATATGGTCAAATTTTAATGGATCTTCCTCACTCCCCAGGTCTCATCCATCACAAAGTCCAATTGCGAGTGGGAAGGGGGGGGGGGGCAGCGAGATGAGTGATTAACCGACCGGCATGTACATAAGTCCCAACAAGGGAGGGAATTAACATTTCCATTGCAATCTGCCAAAAATAACCAACAAGAATAAAACTGAGGACCTGTAAACAACCAACAACTATGTACTGTATTTGTCATTATCACTAGTGTCGGAGGATGCAGCCCCAAACGGCAGGACAGCTAAGGAGAGGAGGTGTTTACATGCAGGCGGTCATTACCAGTTCTGTCCCTATACAGCTCTAATGAAGACAAACCACGCGCTTATATATCAACATGCTTAGTCAGCGTTCAGAGCACTAGGGAGAGATAAGGGTAGTACTATTAATGGTGCAAGATTTAAATACCGTATCTATACCCACACTCGCACTATTTATGGGGGTGCATTTTTCTCAAAAATTACTGTAATTTGCCGTGCCGTACACTTTAATTCCGCATAACAACAGTTCTAAGAAAATAACAATCAGACTAGTGGCGTCTTCAAGCGGCTGAAAACCACAGAGGAAATCTAAGAGATGGCAAATCATTACACTCCATCTATGAAATGGGGGTTAAAATGCAAACAATTTAACTCACGCAGAACAGAATATGGAAACATCTATATACACAGTAGTGCTGAGCTAGTGGCCAAAGCATTACCTGTCCCTAACACAACCCAATGGACATACGAAGTCATTAATGTGTGACATCCCATGTAGTAAAGGGACCTGGGGTCCACACCTGACCCTTGGCTCTGGGTCGATGATCTGTCTCGTGAAGTGCATCCTGAGACTTCTGGCTGAGGTACCGGTCTCATTCCAACCCCCATCTGATGCTATCTGCAGTCGCCAGGGCATCAAGTCGCAGAACATCACTTTACAGTGCCTCTGACAATGATGATCTAATCTTCAAACAGCCAGGATATAGAAGATAACGCGTAAGACCTAGGTCTACCAGAGCTGTCACCTTTAAGACCTAGGTCTATAGACCGTGTTAGAGCTGAGGCCCTTTTTATATGAAGTTCTTGAAATGTCTGAGCTTTTTGATGATGAAGATGTCTCGAACAGAGCCAGTTCACAGCCAGGTCTTCACACAAGCTGAGAGAAAGGGAGGGGGTTCTTCTTTCAGAAAGCATTGTTTTATGACAGATCGTGAGAGAAGTCTCTCTCCACCAAACACTGGGATGTCATTATGGGCTGAATGGAACAGAAAAAGGTTGAAGACAGGTAATAAATCAAAGCACTTCTCCAACCCCAGTCTTCCTCTTTGAAGGATAACTTCAGCGCGCTAACCTCTGTTCTCCCACAGCAGACATCACTTTGACATCCCGAGCAAATGAAATGAATCACCATCAAATGAAATAATGTGAGAGGAGTGTTTGTAAATAGCATCCTAATAAACTCGTTTTAGAGCTGGATGAAAGACAAAATAATGAGGGGAAAGACATGAATGAAAGAAACCAACATCCGTTTCTCCTGACAGCTGAAAGAGACCAGCAGTATGAAACAGAGAAACGTAGAAAAAGTAAATATGGACAGATAGAAACAGAGGGACAGAGACCAGCCCGGGTGTTGTGTGTTAGTGGTACCTGTGAGTGATTTAGAGGTGTTGTCCTTCCTTGACTCTGGTTCTGATCCACTGCCACTTACAGAGCCCTTGTAGCTAATGCAGTCAGAACAGAGCAGAGCTGTTCAAAGAATACACAAAAGGAGGAAGAGGTAAAGAAAAAAACCTTTAAAGGATTTTTTTTATATTTGGTATAGTATAGTTTCAAATCGAGGAAAGGTGTTGGTTTTTCCTCTGCTCTTTTTGTTTGTTTGTGTTTGTCTTCCAAAACCAGAGTTTGTCCTGGAACGGCCCTGTTCAGTTATGGCTGTGTTTGCTATGCTGGAGCTCTCTAAACCACAGTTGACATTCAGTAACATTGAGACAGACAGACAGACAGATGCACACATACAGTTGAAGTCGTAAGTTGACATAAACCTTAGCCAAATACATTTAAACTTAGTTTTTCACAATTCCTGACATTTTAATGTCAAAAAATTCAAAATTCCCTGTTTAGGTCAGTTAGGATCACCACTTTATTTGGAGAATGTGAAATGTCAGAATAATAGTAGAGTGATTTATTTCAGCTTTCAGCATCACATTCCCAGGTGGTCAGAAGTTTACATACACTAAATTAGTATTTGGTAGCATTGCCTTTAAATTGTTTYACWTGGGTCAAACGTTTTGAGTAGCCTTCCACAAGCTTCCCACAATAAGTTTGTTGAATTTTGGCCCATTCCTCCTGACAGAGCTGGTGTAACTGAGTCAGGTTTGTAGGCCTCCTTGCTCGCACATGTTTTTTTAGTTCTGCACACAAATTTTCTATAGGATTGTGGTCAGGGCTTTCTGATGGCCACTCCAATACCTTGACTTTGTTGTCCTTAAGCCATTTTGCCACAACTTTGGAAGTATGCTTGGGGTCATTGTTCATTTGGAAGACCCATTTGCAACCAAGCTTTAACTTCCTGACTGATATATTAAGATGTTGCTTCAATATATTGGGGCGGCAGATAGCCTAGTGGTTAGAGCATTGGACTAGTAACCGGAAGGTTGCAAGATCGAATCCCCGAGCTGACAAGGTCGTTCTGCCCCTGAACAAGGCACCCACTGTTCCAAGGCCGTCATTCAAAATAAGAATTTGTTCTAAACTGACTTGCTAGTTAAATAAAGGTCAAATGTAAAATAAATATCCACATAACTTTCCTACCTTATAATGCCATCTATTTTGTGAAGAGCACCAGTCCCTCCTGCAGCAAAGCACCCCCARAACATGATGCTGCCACCCCTTCACAGTTGGGATGGTGTTCTTCGGTTTGCAAGCCTCCCCATTTTTCCTCCAAACATAATGATGGTCATTATGGCCAAACAGTTCTATTTTCATTTCATCAGACCAGAGGACATTTCTCAAAAAAGTACGATCTTTGTCCCCATGTGCAGTTGCAAACCGTAGTCTGTCTTTTTTATGGCAGTTTTGGAGCGGTGGTTTCTTCCTTGTTGAGCGGCCTTTCAGGTTATGTCGAAATAGGACTCGTTTACTGTGGATAGAGATACTTTTGTACCTGTTTCCTCCAGCATCTTCACAAGGTCCTTTGCTGTTGTTCTGGGATTGATTCACACTTTTCGCACCAAAGTACGTTCATCTCTAGGAGACAGAACGCATCTCCTTCCTGAGCGGTATGATGGCTGTGTGGTCCCATGGTGTTTATACTTGAGTACTATTGTTTGTACAGATGAACATGGTACCTTCAGGCGTTTGAAAATTGCTCCCAAGGATGAACCAGACTTGTTGAGGTCTACAATGTTTTTTATGAGGTCTTGGCTGATTTCTTTTGATTTTCCCATGATGTCAAGCAAAGAGTCACTGAGTTTGAAGGTAGGCCTTGAAATACATCCACAGGTACACGTCCAATTGACTCAAATGATGTCAATTAGCCTATCAGAAGCTTCGGAAGACATTACATCATTTTCTGTGATTTTCCAAGCTGTTTAAAGGCACAGTCAACTTAGTGTATGTAAACTTCTGTCCCACTGGAATTGTGATACAGTGAAATAATCTGTCTGTAAACAATTGTTGGAAAAACTACTTGTGTCATGCACAAAGTAGATGTCCTAACCTGCTTGCCAAAACGATTGTTTGTTAACAAGAAAATTGTGGAGTGGTGTATGTAAACTTCTGACTTGAACTGTACATGCACACATACACTACATGACCAAAGGTATGTGGACACCAGCTCGTCGAACATCGCATTCCAAAATCATGGGCATTAATATGGAGTTGGTCCCCCCTTTGCTGCTGTAACAGCTCAACTCTTCTGGGAAGGCTATCCACTAGATGTTGGAACATTGCTGCGGGGACTTGCTTCCATTCAGCCACAAAAGCATTCGTGAGGTCGGGTACTGATGTTGGGCGGTTAGGCCTGGCTCACAGTCGGCATTCCAATTCATCCCAAAGGTGTTCGATGGGATTGAGGTCAGGGCTCTGTGCAGGCCAGTCAAGTTCTTCCACACTGATCTCGACAAACCATTTCTGTATGGACCTTGCTTTGTGTGCGGGAGCATTGTCATGCTGAATCAGGAAAGGGCCTTCCCCAAAACCACAGAATTGTCTAGAATGTCATTATATGCTGTAGCGTTAAGATTGCTCTTCACTGGAACCTTACCGTTGGCAAAATGCATTCGGGCAGGAAGCCTTATCGTAGCATCCGCCAAACGCAGATTCCTCCGTCGGACTGCCAGATGGTGAAGCGTGATTCATCACTCCAGAGAGCGCATTTCCACTGCGCCGACGCTTGGCACTGCACATGGTGATCTTAGGTGATCTTCAAGAAGGCCATTATATTGCCAATGTTTGGCTATGGAGATTGCATAGCTGTGTGCTCAATTTTATACACCTGTCAGCAATGGGTGTGGATGAAATAGCCAAATCCACTGATTTGAAGGAGTGTCCACATACCTTTGTATATGTAGTGTATACTATATATGAATGCATGAGAACACACAAACACAGTCATGCTCCCTTAACTACCATACACCATAGGTCTCTCCCAAGTCACAGGTTGACATTTATTGTTATGAATCTTCCCCTGGAACTGACTGATTTCCGCTAGATGGGACAGCTGCAAAGTCAAAATTGGATATATCGTAAAAATGTCTGAAAACTAAAATTTGCTTTTTGGTCTTAATCAAAATGTCCAGTTGGCAGTGTGGTTAAGGTTAGGGTTATGTTTAAAATCAGATGGTATGACTTTGGTCACTAGCTGGTACAGCCACACTGCAGAGCTGCCTCCAGGGCAAGATTCATGACAATAAATGCCCAAGGCTAGACAGACACCCAGAAAAAGGCCCCACTCAGCAGACCAGACACCTGCAAATTAACTTACTGTTATGCTTCACGAGAGGGAAGGAAATGAAAATGAATAATGCCTTTCTGAAGATTATAAGATACCGGAAACCACGAAAGAAGCAGTAATCACATTGGTTAGTGCTGGAAAAGGGTACCAGGGCAATTAGTGGGATGGAGAGGGACAGCAGAACAGACAGAGTGACAGTAATGTAGGAGATGTAGAGCAGGAGGAGAGGAGTGTTACATACGTGCTCTCGTACCTGCGAAAGCCTTGGAGATGCGCTCTTTCTTCCACTCCCAGGGCTGGTCGTACTCCTCCGGGGGCCTCTCGTCATCCTGCGGCAACCGACTCTCTCTGGGGCAGCGGGGACGCTCGCCGTCCGAGTCCCCTCCGTTCTCCGCTGGCTCGTAGGGCGTGTCGTACAGGGGCAGAGACCTCAGTGACCCCTCCTTAGGTCCCCGGCCACCGCGGATCTCTGGCAAAGGAGAAGAGGGAGAGGAGGGGTAKGATATAACAGACTGTCAATGTGGGAAAAACGATACGAAGGGACTGTATGTGAATATTTATGTGAACAATCCAAGCAACATAGAAAAAAGACCAGCTATTATCAGCAGGTTCACTTCCAAAATATAATTTTCTCTACAAACAACACTAAGACAGCCATGATCCAACGTAGGCTAAAGGCAGTGAGATCCAGCTGTCTCTTTACGTACAATTGAAGTCGGAAGTTTACATACACTTAGGTTGGAGTCATTAAAACTCATTTTTCAACCACTCAACAGAATTCTTGTTAAAAAACTATAGTTTCGGCAAGTTGGTTAGGACATCTTCTTTGTGCATGACACAAGTAATTTGTCCAACAATTGTTTACAGACAGATTATTTCACTTATAATTCACTGTATCACAATTCCAGTGGGTCAGAAGTTTACATACACTAAGTTGACTGTGCATTTAAACAGCTTGGAAAATTCCAGAAAATTATGTCATGGCTTTCGAAGCTTCTGATAGGCTAATTGACATCATTTGAGTCAATTCYAGGTGTACCTGTGGATGTATTTCAAGGCCTACCTTCAAAGTCAGTGCTTCTTTGCTTGACATCATGGGAAAATCAAAAGAAATCAGCCAAGACTTCATAAAAAACATTGTAGACCTCCACAATTCTGGTTCATCCTTGGGAGCAATTTCAAAACGCCTGAAGGTATCACGTTCATCTGTACAAACAATAGAACGCAAGTATAAAAACCATGGGACCACGTAGCCATCATACCGCTCAGGAAGGAGATGCGTTCTGTCTCCTAGAGATGAACGTACTTTGGTGCAAAAAGTGCGAATCAATCCCAGAACAGCAGCAAAGGACCATGTGAAGATGCTGGAGGAAACAGGGACAAAAGTATCTCTATCCACAGTAAAACGAGTCCTATATTGACATAACCTGAAAGACCGCTCAGCAAGGAAGAAACCACTGCTCCAAAACCGCCATAAAAAAACAGACTGCGGTTTGCAACTGCACATGGGGACAAAGATCGTACTTTTTGGAGAAATGTCCTCTTGTCTGATGAAACAAAAACTGTTTGGCCATAATGACCATCGTTATGTTTGGAAGAAAAAGGGGGAGGCTTGCAAACCAAAGAAAACCATCCCAACCGTGAAGAACGGGGGTGGCAGCATCATGTTTTGGGGATGCTTTGCTGCAGGAGGGACTGGTGCTCTTCACAAAATAGATGGCATCATGAGGCGGAAAATTATGTGGATATATTGAAGCAACATTTCAAGACATCAGTCAGGAAGTTAAAGCTTGGTCGCAAATGGGTCTTCCAAATGGACAATGATCCCAAGCATACTTCCAAAGTTGTGGCAAAATGGCTTAAGGACCGCAAAGTCAAGGTATTGGAGTGGCCATCAGAAAGCCCTGACCTCAATCCAATAGAAAATTTATGGGCAGAACTGAAAAAGCGTGTGCGAGCAAGGAAGCCTACAAACCTGACACAGTTAAACCAGCTCTGTCAGGAGGAATGGGCCAAAATTCACCCAATTTATTGTGGGAAGCTTGTGGAAGGCTACTCAAAACATTTGACCCAAGTTAAACAATTTAAAAGGCAATGCTACCAAATACTAATTGAGTGTATGTTAACTTCTGACCACCTGGGAATGTGATGAAAGAAATAGAATCTGAAATAAATCATTCTCTCTACTATTATTCTGACATTTCACATTCTTAAAATAAAGTGGTGATCCTAACTGACCTAAAACAGGGATTTTTTACTAGGATTAAATGTCAGGAATTGTGCAAAACTGGGTTTAAATGTATTTGGCTAAGGTGTATGTAAACTTCCGACTTCAACTGTACCTAACCCCTGAGACTCAGGAGAGAGAGAGGAACCAAACATGGGACACCAACAGGCATGTTAATTATTGCTGTGTGGATCCTAATCAAACTCTATACCTGCTAATAGTGATTAGCGTAGCCAAGCAGCACACACACACGTGATCAGGAAACACAGCTACAGATACCTGTGTGTGATGGAGTCAGGTCTATASGCTTCTGTGATTAACAGTCTGTGTATGTTGATCCCCCTCTGGCTTCATAATGTTAAAGCTCCAGTCTCAGACTATGACCCATAGTGAGTAGCAGTAGCTCCAGGTTTAGAGATATAGGAGGGTTAGCAGGGCATCCTGGGTGCATGTTGGGAGCTGGGTGTGATGAAAGCCTGCTCTAGCTGATGATGAGATGATGTGGAGAGAAAGAGAGAGGAGAGGAGCCTGGGGGGCCTGAGCACCTGTGAGTGTGTAAGGCATAGCCTGCCTGGCTGGCTGGCTGGCTGTCTGCATGCAGCACAGCGTCATCATCACTACAGCTAAACAGCCTCGCCTGGGGTCCCACACACCACGGAACAGAACGACAGGAGAATGCCCTTCCCCATCTTCTCACCTATATCTCCCTCACCCTCTTAGTTCCACTCCATTTCCTCTCTGTATCTCTCCCTCGCTCTCTGAGACATATATGAATGACATAAGGCAGGGTATAAATGCAAATTATATGCAGTGCTGTATAGTGTTCCCACCTATCCAGTGAGTGAAGAGAGCAAACCATCATGAGAGAATTCGCCCTCCTCTCTCTTACCCCCCCCCATCCAATCTCCATGTCTTTCCACTAGTATGACGCCGTTAGCAACCAGCTCCCTTCCTCCTGGGCCGTATGAAGCTGTTAGCAGCAAACTCCACCATAGAGTAACGCAATGTGAGGAGAATGAAATATTATGCCACACCACTGCATAATTGCCTTGCAGCCCAGGGGAGCTCTTGCGGAAAAATGAGAGAAGCATGGAGCCTAATGGGGCTACCCGGTGAGGGTTGCCAGAAATCTCCAATGTAATCATGCGCTAGGCAAACTCTCACCCTCTTTGATCTCAGTTAAAAGTCTTGGCATTGTGAGATCCTAGAGCGATGAGTGCCCACCTCCTGCCAGAAGAATCAACAGTGGTAGGGAGGAAAGTGGGAAGGAGAAGTGGCTGCCGGAGGACTGAGGGAGGATGGGGGGGTGTAATGTTTAGGGGTTTGGTGGGGAGTAAATCTTGCTTGAAGGACCCTTTAATTGGAGCGATGCATGCCTTAGGATAAACTGTCGAAGGGTATTACGACTCCCCAACCAGGCCAGATGAAGCAAAGGCTTACGACTACTCTGTTGTGGGTGGGAGGGGGGGGGGCTGCGGCAACCGCAGGAGCCTTTCTGACACGTTGCCTCTGCTTTCCCAGCAGAGACTGCATCCCTCCCACCTCCCCTCTCGCCCTCCTTCTTTTCTTCTCCCCCCTCCCTTCATCCCTCCCTCCATCTCTTGTGAGGCATGCTTGTGAGCTGTGGGGTTAGCAACTATTGTCTGTGTAGATTCACCGTGATTAGCTTGATGGTGGAGCGAGTTAACAAGTTGTTACGCAGCTGGAGCATAGCTTCCTCTGCCCTCTGACTCACTGCCTCCGCCTCAGGTCAGGGTCACCCACCACACCCCCACTCCCCTTCTTTCCTTTCTCAGATGCACCTCCTCCTGACCTCCTTCTGTCGGTTCGAGACCACTCTCACTACTAAGTAGTCCAGAATTGACCTTTGACACCCTACATTCACCCAGTAGTAGACTGACTAACAGAGACAGCTGCTGTGTAGCAAGACTCACTAAGGAGAACAGAGACAACATCTAACTCAGGGAGATTAATAAACCATGCACTGCTGACTGCACAGACAACTAAACACTAAGGTCAAAAGGTTGGCTAAATGCCTCAACTCAGGTTCAGAGCTAGTGACAGAGATGGCAGAGATGGAGCGGGGAGGAGAGAGGGAGGGTGTGAGAAGCAGAATCTTCTTCCGTTCTCTATCGTCTCTGGTTCGTGAAATAAAGGATTCATTATTGGAAAGATATCAAGATATGCTTGCCATAAATCCAGCGAGCTCCTGTTCAAACTTACTGAAGGAGGAGCCCTCTGGCATATTAGCATGGCTGTACGTGGGAGACGGGTGGGAGCTGGTGGAGGTGGGACGCTGCTCTGGATTAATCAAAGCTATATCTTAAACCAGCCTGCAGCCAGGAAACCTGACCCATCACCTCCCCTTCCCCTCCACTCTCTCTCCAACCTGAGACCTGGAATACATTAGACAGGAGAGATCTTAGAATTAGCTAGCTACAACAGCAACTCTCTCTGTCTCATCAAGAAACCAGGGCATCATGTCATCACATAAAAAGGAAAGAGCAAACAGCCAATAGTCAGTCTCTGGCTGACTACTGCCTGGACCGCCCACTCCTATAGCTCCAGAGAGGATTTGCTGTTATGAAGCGCTTGGAAGGCACAACTATAACAGTCTATCTGGACTTGATTGAGGGATTTCTCTCACTAAGTGAGGGATTACATGTGATTAGACTTTACACCCCAATGAAAAAAACAATGGAGTGAAGTACCCAGCGTTCTCTCGATGACGTAGTCTTTCGGCTCCTCCGAAGAATCATTCATAAAGAAGTCTGATAGTACATCGCCTAGATTAGGTTGTATGGTGTACTACACACTAGTTACATAGCACAGTGTATTCATCGCTGTATTTGTCTGATATTCCAGAGCAAGCCGATACTATTCAGTATGCACGGTGATGAGTATTGTTAGGTCAGCAGACAGTCTTCACTAAGCAAGATTCTGCTGTCCTCCATTGAAGAGCCTAGTCAAGATGAAAGTGGTACCAGAGTAACAGACATATTGTATCCAACTCGGGTTGTTTTAAAGCAAGATGTACGGAGCCGGGAGGAAACTGCTTTCTCTTCCCAACAAGCCATTGTTTCAGTCAAGTCTTGGCGTTCAGCTGCTTATGAATGTGAAGGAAGGATATTGAAGACTGGCCACCTGTAACACAGCATGCAGTCGAGCTTGTTTAGTGACAAGGAGACAGCGAGCGAGAGGTTGATGGAAAAAAAGCTCCCGTGCCAAGCCGTGTATCCATCCAACCGTAGCTAGCGGATTTTCTACAGCGTTTAATTTCAGTTTTTCATATCGACGTGGCCTAGCTGTGAATGCTGAGCAGAGTAGCAGACTATCAAGTGCTGGTATTGGCACCGAGGGCTTTGAGTTATCTGCGGTCACCCAGAGGTATTGCGTGTCAGGCTGAGAGCTGGCTGACAATTGGAGGTGTATGCTCCCTGACCCATGTCGGCACACTGCAGCGATGCGCCTGGCTTAGTCTGCTGTGAGCAGGGCTGTGAGTGCTAGGAGGTCTCACTGCCTTTTGTTCCCCAGACCCCATAGAGAATAGACACATAATGGAGTCAGTCTGGATGGAATGGAACCTGAGACTGGAATGATATGGAGGGAACACGGGCAGGGTGGTACAAGGGTTCAGTTGAAGAGGCAATGCAATATAACGCTTATAGGTTACACCAATTTGACTACAATTTCATATATATCTCTCATGATGTAGAATTACTGCAAATGATACATTGTCTTCGTCATACCGTGGTATACGGTCTGATATACCGGTCAGCCAAATCAACAGGGCTCGACCACCCAGTTTATAATGTCTAGTATCGCATTCGAGGGGTGGAGTTGGAGGGGTGGAGGTAATGACAGGAGAAGCAGCTGGACCAGCTCATATCTCCATGAGTCTCTCCACAAGGCTAGTTTTTAATGTGCTCAGCGAAATCAGACATGTCACAAATGAGCACGACTTGAACTTCAATCAACTTGCAACAGCCAACTACATAATATTCCATATCATATTGTTGAGTTAGTGCATGACCTCTGTAGCCAAGCCCCTCTCGTTTAAAGATTCTCTTATAGTATGGTCCCCTTCTCTACACTACACTGCCCTTGATACAAAAGAACACTTGCTAGACGTGTAATCAGACAAAAGAAAGGGAGTTGAATTGGAGTTGAAATGTGGTGTGTGTCTCTGTCAGTCAATGTGTGTGTCTCTCGTCAGTCTCTCAGTCAATGTGTGTGTGTGTGGTCTCTCTGTCAGTCTCTCAGTCAATGTGTGTGTTGTGTGTGTGTCTGTCGGTCTCTCAGTCATTGTGTGTGTGTTGTGTCTGTCGGTCTCAGTCGTGTTGATGGTCTCCTGTGTCTCTCTATGTGTGTGTGTGTGTCTCCGTCGGTCTCTCAGTTCAATGTGTGTGGGTCTCTCTGTCATCTCTGTCAATGTGGTGTGTTGTGTCCGTCGTCTCTCAGCTGTGTGTGTGTTGTGTGTGGTGGTCTCGTCGGTCTCTCAGCAATGTGTGTGTGTCTCTGTCGGTCTCTCAGTCAGTGTGTGTGTGTGTGTGTGTGTTGTCCGTCGGTCTCTCAGTCAGTGTGTGTGTGTGTGTGTCTCTGTCGCTTGTTATCAGCAGTGTGTGTGTGTCTGTTCGTCTTCTCAGTCAATGTGTGTGTGTGTGTGGTGGGCGTCTCTCAGTCATGTGTGTTGTGTGTGAGTCTCGTCGGTCTCTCAGTCAATGTGTGTGTTGTCTCTCTGTCAGTCTCATCAATTGTGTGGTTGTGTTCTCTGCAGTCTCTCAGTCAGTGTGTGTGTGTGTCTCTCGTCGGTCTCTCAGTCAATGTGTGTTTGTGCTCTGTCGTCTCTCAGTCAATGTGTGTGTGTGTGTGTGTCTCTGTCGGTCTCAGTCAATGTGTGTGTGTGTGTTTGTCTCTGTCGGTCTCTTAGTGTGTGTTGTGTGTGTGTGTGTGTGCTCTGTCGTTCTCTCAGTCAATGTGTTGTGTGTGTGTGTTCTCTCTGTCGTCTCTCAGTCAATGTTGTGTGTGTCTCTCTGTCAGTCTCTTCAGTCAATGTGTGTGTCTGTGTGTGTCTCTGCATCTCTCCAGTAGTGTGTGGTGTCTCTGTCGGCTCTCATCAAGTGTTGTGTGTCTCGTCATCTCCATGTCAATGGTGTGTGTCTCTGTCAGTCTCTCAGTCAATGTGTGTGTGTGTGTGGTCTCTTCAGTCTCTCAGTCAAGTGTGTGTGTGTGTGGTCTCTGTCGGTCTCTCAGTCAATGTGTGTGTGTGTGTGTTCTCGTCGTCTCTCAGTCAATGTGTGTGTGTGTGTGTCTCCGTCGTCTCTCAGTCAATGTGTCTCTTCGGGTCTCTAGTCAGTGTGTGTGTGGTGTGTGTGTCTCTCTGTAGTCTCTCAGTCGAATGTGGTGTGTGTGTTGTTGTGTTTGTTGTTTTTCTGTTCCACGGTCTCTCAGTCAATGTGTGTGTGTGTGTCTCTCGTCCGTCTCTCAGTCAGTGTGTGTGTGTGGTGTGTTGTGTGTGTGTGTGTCTCCATCGGTCTCTCAGTCAGTGTGTGTGTGGTTGTGTGTGTGTCTGTCGGTCTCTCAGTCAATGTGTTGTGTGTCTGTCGTCTCTCAATCAGTGTGTGTGTGTGTCTGTCGTCTCTCAGTCCATGTGTGTGTGTGTCTCTCTGTCAGTCTCTCCAGTCAATGTGTGTGTGTTGTGTGTGTTGTGTGTGTGTTGTGTGTGGGGTGTGTGGTGTGTGTGTGTGTGTGTTGTGTGGTGTGTGGGTGTTGTGCGGTCTCCAGTCAATGTGTTTGTCCTGTCGGTCTCTCAGTCAAGTGTGTGTGTTTCTCTCTGTCAGTCTCTCAGTCAATGTGTGTGTGTGTCTCTCGTCAGTCTCTCAGTCAATGTGTGTGTGTCTCTCTTGTCAGTCTCTCAGTCAATGTGTGTGTGTGTTGTGTCGGTCTCTCAGTCAATGTGTGTGTGGTGTGTGTCGGTCTCTCAGTCAGTGTGTGTGTGTGTGTGGTGTGTGTCTCTCTCTCTCTGTCGGTCTCTAAGTCAATGTGGTCTCTCCTGCCACACAGCTAGTGCGTCTCTCTTATCTGCCTCCTGCAGAAGGAACAAAAGCAGCCATGCTGTCTGTCCTCCCCTGCTCCTCACTCACATCGTGTCAAGCTTTGGTGGTACCTACTCAGAGCCCCTGCCAGCCCTCAAGCATACTTTTGGAAGGCTGGAGTCAGAATGACCAAGTGTCCTATTCATTGGCCCTGGAGAGGAGTGAGTATTTTGTGGTCTTGCTGCACTTTCGTTGTACTGTGTGCTTCCTTGTAAACATACCTTGCTGCAACTGGAGCCGTGGCCACTTGTGTTCAGCAGAAATATTATGGAATCTTCACTTGGCAATGACAGTTGTGGACAGAGAACTGCTAGCTAGAAGTCATCTGCTTACTCACAGATAGGATATAGGCATTCAGAATGATGACAACATTATGCCTATAATGAACATATGGCTAACCACAGCTGGTACCATACCATGATCCTAATAGGGTGCTGGTGAGGAAGAGAAATCATACCATGATCCTAATAGGGTGCTGGTGGGGAAAGATAAATCATACCATGATCCTAATAGGGTGCTGGTGGGGAAAGAGAAATCATACAAGATCCTAATAGGTGCTGGTGAGGAAAGAGAAATCATACCATGACCTAATAGGGTGCTGGTGAGGAAAGAGAAATCATACCATGATCCTAATAGGGTGCTGGTGAGAGAAATCATACCATGATCCTAATAGGTGCTGGTGAGAGAAATCATACCATGATCCTAATAGGGTGCTGGTGAAAAATCATACCATGACCTAATAGGTGCTGGTAAGGAAAGAGAAATCATACCATGATCCTAACAGGGTGCTGGTGAGAAAATCATACCATGATCCTAATTAGGGTGCTGTGGAGAAAAGAAATCATACCATATCCTAATAGGTGCTGTGAGAAAAAATCATACCATGATCCTAATAGGTGCTGGTAAGGAAAGAGAAATCATACCATGATCCTAATAGGGTGCTGGTGAGAATCATACCATGATCCTAATAGGGTGCTGTGGAGAAGAGAAAATCATACCATGATCCTAACAGGGTGCTGGTGAGAAAGAGAATCATACCATGATCCTAACAGGGTGCTGGTGGAGAAGAGAAATCATACCATGATCCTAATTAGTGCTGGTGAGAAAGAGAAATCATACCATGATCCTAACAGGGTGCTGGTAAGAAAGAGAAATCATACCATGATCCTAATAGGGTGCTGGTGGGGAAAGAGAAATCATACCATGATCTTAATAGGGTGCTGGTGAGAAAGAAATCATACCCTGACCTAACAGGGTGCTGGTGAGAAACATACCATGATCCTAATAGGTGCTGGTGAGAAAGAGAAATCATACCATGATCCTAACAGGGTGCTGGTGAGAAAATCATACCATGATCCTAATAGGGTGCTGGTGAGAAAGAGAAATCATACCAAGATCCTAACAGGTGCTGGTTGAGAAAAATAAATCATACCATGATCCTAACAGGGTCTGGTGGGAAAGAGAAATCATACCATGATCTAATAGGGTGCTTGTGAGAAAGAGAAAATCATACATGATCCTAACAGGTGCTGGTGAGAAAGAAATCATACATAATCCATATGGGTCTGGTGAGAAGAGAAATCATACCATGATCCTAACAGGGTGCTGGTAAGAAAGAAAATCATACCATGATCCTAATAGGGTGCTGGGGGAAAGTGAATTATACCATGACTTAATAGGGGCTGGTGAGAAAGAAATCATACCATGATCCTAACAGGGTGCTGGTGAGAAATCATACCATGATCCTAATAGGGTGCTGGTGGAAAGAGAAATCATACATATCCTAACAGTGGTGCTGTGAGAAAGAGAAAATCAACCATATCCTAACAGGGTGCTGGTTAGAAAAATAATCCCATACCATGTCCTTAACAGGTGCTGGTGAGAAAGAGAAATCATACCATAATCCTAATAGGGTGCTGGTGGGGAAAGTGAAATCATACCATGGTCATTTGAGTGTGGGTTAAATTAAGAATAGCACAGGCAATCACAAATAATATCCTCAGTTTTTTTGCGAGTGTGTGTTTATTTTCTTCTTCCCAGGCGGCCAGAGGGAAGGTAAGAGATGCTGAGGAGGAGATGTCTTCTCCCTGAACACACTGACATGTACATGGATTCACTACCTCAGACAGCCACTGACAGATGGGAAAGCTGGCCTGGAGACACAGAGCAAGAGAGAGAGAGAGCAAAAGAGAGCAAGAGAGAGCGAGAGCAAAAGAGAGCGAGAGCGAGAGCAAGAGAGAGCAAGAGAGAGCGAGAGAGAGAGAGAGCGAGAGCGAGAGAGAGAATAACAGTGAAAACAGTAAAGGACTCAATGTTCCAGCAGTACATGAGCAGCCGTCACCTGAAGGCTCAACACAATGAAACACACACTGATGAAAACAAAGGCAGAATGACTTTAGTTTTTAAAGCAATATCAGGCTACTTACTGTCTCTTCTACTAAGTTGGCCCAAAGACAAACATCTCTCCCAGTGCATACAACGGAGTGTTTATTGAGGTAAAAGTGAAGTTCCTTTCATCTCCTAAAGTACAAGCCATACTATATCATCCTACAAAGACATGAAAACAGCAACTCTAAATCCCTAAAGAAACTTTATTTGTTTTCCTCCACAGGAATAGAAAACACATTGTATTTATATACTTTACCCCCAAACTGTTAATTCACCAAATACATCAGAGCACAAATATAACCCAGGAGGGTTCACACAGCACTGACTGTCCAACGTAACACACTGCTGCAATCTGCTGCACTGTTTCTCATCTAAAATCCTAACATCACAATCCATCCAGCAGCACCAGAAACCACAGTCAGGTCAAATCCCCAACACAATACAGATAAGCCAAAATGAAGCATCCAATTACAATAAAATTATTGTTAGGCTTATTACAAAGCAACGGCACCAATCAGTAATTAGCTCGATCTGGGGTTAAGCATGGGATGATGTAGTGAATGTCAGAAGTACAGCGCTGCATTGTGGGGAAGACAAAACAGAACAGCACTACTGATGCTTCCCTGGCCTGTTTAACAGTCCGTCCCTAGCCCCCTTTATGCAAATGACTGTCCAGTCTCCGGCCACAGCACGGACAGCAGCATTGATTCCTACACGGGGCACAGCAGCGATTACAGCTCGTTAGGACTGCGGTGAAGGCTCATTAACATGAGATGGATGGGATCCTGGGCTTGGAAAGGTGCCCTGTTTAGTCAACCTACATCAGGGTTCCCCAACTGGTGTCCCCAGGCCGTGGTTTTATTTGTCCCACAACATGTTTTCTGAGCAATAATATAGATTTTTACATTGCTGGACATAAAGGTCTAACAACAGCAGGAATTCAGCTCCAAGTGATTTTCATTTTGGAAATCTGTTCCTAAGTATTCCCACGGATAATAGAGAGACACATACGATCGTATACAAATGTAAGCAGTTTGAAATTATTTARGTTTTAGTCAAATATTATATCTGTTTGGGATTATTATGGTCAATTTCCAGTCTACAAATTATTTTGTAATTATTTTCGGGCCGCTCAACAATAAAAATTGGCTTCCAGCTACCTGACATTCACACCCACAGGCATACAACCGCCAGATAGACTGTACTGTACATCACGATATGGACAAAACAGCAGCAGGAACAGGGGTACCCTGACTTGTATTTTTCATCGGGTTCATTTGCTTGCCTCCTCCACATCAAAAGGGATTACATTTTGATGTCAGTGAAATGTTAAGAAGCATTGAGGCGGGTTTACAGGGATGGAGAAACCAGGACTTATAGAGTCAGTGTCAACCAGTCTGAGCTGAGCTCTGAGGCAGCCTGCCTGCCACCACACTTTGTGGGCTCTACGGTTGCTGGAGTCATTTTGTAAAATTCTCCATTCTGAGTAGCTGCAGGGGCTGCCTGCCACTCTCTGTGTCTATTGTTCCTGAGCTGAGATAAGACTGGCTCAGGATTAGAGGAGAGTGCACCCAGAGTTCAGCTCCTGTGAGAAGGCTGGGGTGGGACCAAGGAGCAGAGAGGAAGAGAGGAGAGGAGCAGAGGAGTAGCCGTGACTAAGAGCAGTGTGAAGGCCAGATGTGGTTTTGCTTGCTAATCTTGCACTGTGATCGGCCAGTGGAGGACAGGCCGGATGATGACACGTGGACGTTGCGGTGATGAATAGCCACTCGCCCCCCCCCCCTGCTGGGGGTCAACAGCCCATTAGTGGTGACGGCTGGGTTTCAAGCAACAGACAGTCAGCCCCCCCCCCCCCCCCCCCCACAAAATAGAGAAACAGTGTGAGTGGGTGGGTGAAGGAGAGGTCTCTTCTAGCCCCAATCTCTAATGACTTCCTTTGACAATCATCTGCATCGTTCATAGCCAAATTAACCCAAAACCCAGCTGGACTCTAAATCTAAATTGGGTTTCTCTCTTCCTCGTCTTGGCTGTGCCAGGAAATTGCTAAACTTCTTTAGCAATTGGCAATGAAATATCTTTTCTCTTATTGTGCGTTATCCGATATCTTGCTCAGCACAACAAAGCAGGCAGCAGCGGAGAAATTGTTTGGAATTAAGTATCACCTCGGTACTCGTGGCAGCAGACAGACGAGAGACAGACAGAGTATTGTCCTCCTCAGGCTGTCGTCTCTCCTTAGTGTAGAACCGTGTAAACGTGCTATCTCTTACATCTCCACAATACACACATGCTGCTAGTACCCCGTGACAACAGGAGGAACGGAACATCCACGACCTTTACTCGTGACACGAAATAACTGATCCAGTCAGCTCTAATAATAGGTACGTCAGATATAAATGCCAGTACACATACATGAAGGAACTTGAAACAGATACTGCCACGCTGCATTCATGACATTTCTGAAGCTATTTCTTCGAGCTATCACACTCATTATCCAAATAAACACAAGGACCTGAATTGTAACAATCAGAAAAGTACACAGAAAAGTAAGTAAAAGTACACAAAAGTTTTAATGC
>NC_036850.1:13961466-14019734 GCF_002910315.2 Salvelinus sp. IW2-2015
TAAACAAAATGCTAATCGCTCCCGAGGGTTCTCTATGCACAGAATGGGCTCTTCTTGTAAACAAAAGTCATCAACCAACAAATACAAGGCAAGTCCTATGTAAATATGAACATTTAACTTGACATATACCCAATGAAATAGTATAGGCTAGACCTAACCCTTCACTATACTGTTTAAGTTGGTGTGACATAATGCATGTTTGTATAGTTCAATATACATTATAAGTGCAGGAGCAGTCCAGAGGTAGGTGATTGATTGGCTTGAGTACCGTACAGTCCAAATGACAGGGATTATAGCTAAAGATCTGTCTTATTCCTCTGTGACCAGGGTCAAATCACTTCTTCTCACTGCTGCCGTGCCAATCTGAGCCCCAAATGGAAAATTCGTTAGCATTAGCATATTTAATTCAGCAGCCCATTACGTCATAGCTCTGCTTGGAAATGGGATAAAGCAGAGCAGGTTTAAAATCACGAAGGCACTGTTAATCCTTAGCATATTTGTTTTTTATCCATTTTGTGATAGGATCTAATGTCAAAAAGCACAACATTAACATTATTCTAGTATCATAGAAATCCTACCAAGCTAACAGAGTGTAGAAGCCATTGTATTGTAACAGTCTGCCTGCCAGGCTATGTTAAACCCCATGTGTTTTACGATGCCTCTCTGCCTAGCTGGCTGGGCACCATGGCTGCGGCTGCAGCCTGCCACGTGGGCTTTGTCCTCCACACTACAGCAGGAGGCTGGAGCTCTGCATGGAGGAGAGCTCTGCCATTCATCAGCCACCACACCATTGACTTTTATAGCCTAGCTCCCCAAAAAACACCTTCGTTGAAAGTATGGGCCATTTGGGTCGGGTCGACTCTGTTCTGTTCTGCTGGCACGTTGTTTTGGACAGGCCGTGTCACTCGCCACACTAATTAACATCAGCCACATCCATTATCATCAYGCCTCTGAGTCACAGGGTGTTGAAACATCTTCCCCCTTAGAGGACCAATGAATCACAAACCAATAAAACAGAAACCCTATCAATAAACATGAACGATGCTGAGTGAATAACCTCCGTGTCATCCATTACTTACAATGCGGAAAAACACTGACGGAGACGGGACGCAATCGATGTGGAGACGTAACGTCAACGATATCATGGAGGTTGTTAGTGATGCCATTCACGTGTAGGATCAGGTAACTAACGGGTCAGGACCCGTTCGTGAACAGTATTTCCATTCACCTCATTGGAAGTCATCCTACTTCTGTATGCCGTCAGTAACACACACTTCCCTAACCGGTCTCTCTCAGCCACTGCAGCTGTCACTGGGGTAAATATATGAATCTGTTAGAAAACTAACTCTCTGGAGAACGCTGACCTTACAAACTGAATCCGAATCGATCGTCTCCTTGCGGTGTAAACCTGTCATTGAGACTGAACATGCAGAGTAGTCAGGGAGGAGAGCAGTAGTTGGAGCTGATCAGGAATGGACTGGAACTGCAGTCAACAATGACGCAGAGACAATTCACAAGACTTTGGGAAAAGAGATGGTAAACTGACAGGAGTTATGTACCCAACCAGGTCTCTCTCTCTCCACTGTATAGACTGCTTGATAGCAGCAGTAAAATCAATCCTGGCATGGGTTTGGCCCACTCCTTCACTCAACAGGAATGTCTCCATCTGCTGCCAACTGCTTTTCACAAAAGTAGATACAAGCAGAACCAAAAGAAAAGACAGGATGAATAGAGTTAGGTTGAAGAGTAGGTGGTTGAGTAAGGAATGCACATTTTAGATTGAACCCCTGCCTACGTCATATACGACAGCCTACACATGCCATGATACGTACACACCCATCATATTATCATAATAAAGTAACCCTAAATACACAACACACACACACACACAACCAACACACACACCACACACACACAACCACCTACAATTGAAAACTGCACTCTTGTAACAATTCACTGTCTACATACCGCCAGACAAAAGCACAAGCTCCAGCATCACAGACTTCCTTAGTACTGTGTCTGTTACTACTGTGTTTCTATCAAACATAATTTTCTCAGCCTACTTGAGGCCTTGCTCGATGAAATGTGTTTATACATGACTGAAGAACATAGTTAGGATTACAAGCGTCAAAGTTAGAAACACAACTGTAAAACCACCTGCTGCTGATTTAGGAACGTTAATATTTGGCACCTCACCATCAGGAATTCATTGCATCCCCCGAGAAATAGATAACGAGAGAGTATGAGTGAGGGAGGAGAGTCAGGTAAAATGTTCGTAAGCACTCTGAGCGGATGGTCTGTCAGCCCACCCCCTGGCACACGGTGGGTGAGAGATGAGGAGGCTGATGTGGTGTGTGCACCAAGATGTGCAAGTGCTGTGTGATTGCAGTTGTGCCTTCCAACTGTGTGTGGTTTGACTGGAGGTTGTGACCGGGACCTGCCACTGCTGAAGATCCCAGCCCTACTTGGTGAGGGGAAAAACACCCCTCCATCCTGCCACTCCTCTCATCACTGAATACCAGGCGAGTAGCAATCAGCCTGCCCTGAGTCAGGCAACAGGGCAATGAGCATGGTCTTTAGAACTCTCTAAGGAGGGTTATCATCTGAGTTGTGTGTTGGTTGTTGTGTGTTGTGTGAGTGTGTGTTGATGTGTGTGTGTGTGTGGTGTGTGTGTGTTGTGTGTGTTGGGTGTTGTGAGTTTGTTGTGTGTGGTGTTGAAGAGTGTAGAGTTGGCTCTGGGCCTCCAGTCCTGTGGGTGTGTAGATGAAAGACTCCACTGACTTATGCACTTCCTGCTGAACACAGGAAGTCCCAGATCCTGTCAGGAAGGGAGGAGCTAAAACTCTCGATGAATCCCAACTCAGATTCTTCTCTCTCTGTATTCCAACAAAACCCCTGTCAAAGAAAATGGTTTCTTGCACCTGAGTGCACAGAGGAACTTTTTGTGAAACAGATTAAACCTTTTACACAGTGTACCACCGGCGTTAATACTTAGAGGAGGTGCAGAGTGCCCTTGCCATCTGATTATCACGCTCCTTGTGTAATGACATTTTCCTCTCCTGTTGTCTGAATTCCTGTGGACACACGGCAAAGGATGTGGCCCCACCAAACACAGTCGTAGCTGCTGAATGATGGCTGACCTTTKTCCAGGCAATATMTGAGACATGAAYCCTCAGGARAGATGAAAGGGAAGGYCTAGAGTGGCAAATATCKCTGGAAGTATTGATGATTWGYCCAGCCAGGGCTTCTCCTGAACAATAGCATGGATCAAAAGATGTGTGGTTCAGGTCGGGGTCTATTCTTCTCTCTACATAAAGCGTGTTTTGTTCTTTTAAAAGAGTCTGGTCGGAATGGCTGTCTCGTTGGATTCCCGCTGCACATTAATAACCTTCAATAGCTATTCAGGGTCCATTTGAACAGAGCGAAGACTGAAATTCTGCCGTCCCCTCTGGGTGAAGCACTGATACACTCACATGGGCCATGTAATACTGATACACTCACATGGGCCATGTAATACTGATACACTCACATGGCCATGTAATACTGATACACTCACATGGGCCATGTAATACTGATACACTCACATGGGCCATGTAATAACTGATACATCACTCACATGGGCCATGTAATACTGATACACTCACATGGGCCATGTAATACTGATACACTCACATGGGCCATGTAATACTGATACACTCACATGGGCCATGTAATACTGAGATACACTCACATGGGCCATGTAATACTGATACACTCACATGGCCATGATACTGATACACTCACATGCCATGTAATGCAAACAGGGCAATTCAATTAAGGCAAAGGCATTTGATCACTCTCAACGAAGAGGGTGGCTCGTTTTAAAAGGCAACATTTACCACCATCAAGGACTGTCCTGTGACAATGGGGGAATTAGGTATCCTGACTGTTTCCAAGAGGTGACACATCACAGCTTCCTAGAAATATGAGTCATGAAGCTGATTAGAAACTCCCTCAAGAAGGAGTCATGCATCATAAAATAACAGGGATTACTTCTACTTTTTACTTTCCTCATTGAGCAGGACCAAGAGGGTTAGCAATGACCTCCACATCATCGTAGATCATGTGGTCTCATGACTGAAAGAAGGAGAAGTCTATCTACATTTCCTTTTCAATCCAGCTCTAAGAATCGTTTCAGATTCATCACAACCGTTCGGTCAACGTACAAAGACACAAAAAAGAAACAATCGGTGTTTTGTCTACACTCCAGATTCAATTTGTACTGTTGGAGACAGTACCAGTAGACAGAAGGACGGGAGAAGAGAGAAAGAGAGTCACAGAGAGAAAGGGGAGGGAGGGAGGGTTAGAGAAAGAGTCACAGAGAGAAAGGGAGGGCGGGAGAGAGAGGGAGAAGGAGAGAGAGCAGCCTTCCATATTGAGCAGTCCTCTGCCAATTGACCCACTGGCTCCCATTCTGGACTGTGACCCTACGCTGCTCTCAACAGTACACAGGCACACAGGGTGATCTTGGGTAATTTGGTTGCTTGTTTGGATAATCCATCATCTGCCACACTGTGGGCTCTCAAACCAAACACCAAACCAAACCATATGAGGACAGATTACAATGAAGCTGATTCAAAACAGACAGAAATAACAGAAGAACATTCATCTGCGGGAAAACAATTAGATGAACACAGAAGGTTTAGAGTCTTAGCTACAAGACACTTAATGATAACTAGGCCTCAWACATTRTGTAATAGCTGTAATGTTTAATAAAGTCATAAGTGAGCTGCTGTTATGAGACTGGGCTGTCTGCTTAATAGGCTTCTTTAACCATGTCATTACATCAGTATAGGACATGTGTATCGGTGTGATCCAACAGCTCTCTCTCTCTTTATGCTGTATGTGGAGGCCAATAACACTCCGTCTCTTTTACAAGAAGCATGTCACATAGTTAAAGAAGGGAAGTCTATATGAAGATCTCTCTCTCTCTCTCTCTGGTACAACTCTTTACAACCTGCCGTCACTCAGTGAGTCAGTCAGCCGCTGCTAATTTCACACCCTGCTAAAGTGCCAATTAAATGTGTATAACATTATCGCTAAATATAGAAGGTGCACTCACTGGAGCTGCTCTTCTTCCATCTGATAAAAATGACAATTACGCTTGTGGGTTTCCTGTGACAAGAAGACATGGCTGCCTGCCAGGATGGAATCACCAGTGAAGGGAGTGATACCCTGGTATTGTTAGCTGCTTTCACTGATGTCCCTATCCTTCACTTCAATTCCCAGTTAACATTAACATGTCCTCTCCCACAGGGTTTATGGAGCAGTATGGAACGCGCACGCACACGTCCAATGCAACCTCACWAAAATAATATTTGGGAACACGCTGCAGAATTGCAGGAAGTCAAACATTGGCAGGGGAGTTCAAAATGTGACARGGTAGTGTGAGAGTTAAGTGAAGTAGTACGCTGCAGTATCACTTCTGAAACAGAGAGCGCTTTGARCCCATCATTTCCACTGGGCCTAGCTATACATATCCTGTTTGCCCACCCATCCATTACGGACCGTAGACAATTAACACAGCCTGTCCCTTCAAATCATCAAACACTACCTTCATCCTTTGACAACATAGCAACGGCTTCAAACTTCTACTGATGATCAGGAGAAAAACCAGAGGAATTAGTCAGAGCAGTTTAATGGAACTAAGTATGTACAATGAGTTTAGAATAGATATGTTTGCTCAATAAAAAGGGTAGCTAAGCCACCTGGCCAAACCCAGTCCTTTTTCTCTTCTATTGCAAAGGTCAACTCAGCGAGCTCACCACAGAAGAGCATCGATGATTATCATAACATGTGAAAATCCATCTCAAACTTCCCCCTCTGCAATTCACTGGTCATAGATCATGAATCATACATTTGATTTGTTGCTTGTTTATGCCCGGGGTCAGTTATACCAGTCACATGGGAAGCGTCACCTTTTGAGTTATTGGATTTTTTAAGTGACCTTTAGGAATTCAGGAAATAACGTTCGGATTCAGAATAACCTTGTGGGAGTGCAAATGAAAGCAAGAACTGAATGATCAAGGATAGGAGGGGGTCTGTGTGAGAGGGAGAGAGGCTAGAGGTAAGAGCAAACGTACACCAGACAGCTAGCCTTTCATCTTCCATCCTCCCAAGACTACGTGATGGGACCCATTTCACACACAGACAGAGGGCCAAAGAGGTGAAGCACACACTTCCAGTTCATAACGCTATACATGAGGTCCTCCCTACTTCTCCTCTATTGTGTTCCATTCTATACACTCTGTGGCTGAGAGCACTCTTTTCCTGGGAAGTGTGCTTTCAAAGAAGGCTTTGAAGTGTTCTTGAAAGTCGCCATGAGAGGGCAGGGGAGGTACAGTATTGTCTAAAAGAAGGAAGTGATCTGTCCCAGTCAGAGGTCAGTGCTGTGAATAAGCCTGGAGATGATGACAGCACAGGGGCTGAGGGGTGAGTAATTGGGAAGGAGAGTGGAGGGAGGACGGTGTTGCCGGGCCGCTTGGCTGAGTACCACAGTACAGCCATCAAGACCAGTCATGGAGAAAACCATGTAGCCACAACCTCAGTCTAATGACAACGGCGTCTTAATATGTCTAGAGAAATTGTGGTAATTTTTTATAACAGCTGCATCTAAAAACGTATTAAATTTACATTTTTCAGAAAGTTTGATGTGTTTGAGTGATGATTGAGTTGAGGACTTGGCTAGCGCTGTAGGCTACTTCAGGGACTAATTTAACACTGCTTGGACCAGCGCAGAACGAGCATCTGCAGAATAATGCTAACGCAATCCCCTGAATGCTGCAGTGCAAATTGCTGTAATGAAGCTATTTCATTACCGAGACAAGCATTGCTGAATAAACAGGAAAAACAACTCGTAGTGCTTCATGAGCCATCTGTGGAGGTGCTTTGGCAAAGAGTGCCGCAGTGTTTACAACACTGATGGCAGGAGGGACACAGAGGATGTCTACTGGAGTGGAATAACGTGCTGCTCCAACATCCCCCTATCTTACAACGTCATTAACTTCATGTAAATGCACAGTAGGGGTGCGAGTTTGACAATATTTAAAAAATGCAGATACTGGATTAAGGTTAGATACTGGATTCATATACGTTCCAAGACAGAGATTTGCTGTAACCTGTTGCTCCTAATCCCTTGCTTGTCCATAAACACTGTAAAAGAGCTACACCTATTTTCTTTTTATTTAACCTTTATTTAACTAGGCAAGTCAGTTAAGAACAAATTCTTATTTACAATGACGGCTTTCCCCAGCCAAACCCGAACCCGAACGACACTGGGCTAGTTGTGCGCTGCCCTTTGGGACTCCCAATCACGTTCGATTGTGATACAGCCTGGAATCGAACCAGGGTCTGTAGTGACGCCTCTAGCACTGAGATGCAGTGCCTTAGACCGCTGTGCCACTCGGGAGCCCATAAAGACCTAACATAACCTCAGCATCTACACAACGGACTTCAGGTACGAGACGCCAATCACGTCATCTAGTTAGGGAACAAATCAAATTGTATTTGTCACATGCGCCGAGTACAACAGGTGTAGACCTTACAGTGAAATGCTTATTTACAAGCCTTTCACCAACACTATAGTTGTGAGAGAGTTCACGTACACCTCTGTAGAGAAAAGGAGCCTGTCCAGACACATTAGTTAGGTAMAATATATCTGCTGCAGTGTGCTGGATCATGTCCTCTGTGTGTAGATAGATACTTCCCAGCAGGCAGCTGAAACGCTGCTAATGCTTGTAAAAATAAACWGACTTCCTCAGCATGAAACAAAGCCAAGGTTTCTTCTTAAAACAGGAAGCAAAAAGAATCGAAAAGCCCCAAACCTCTGACATGTCTGAAATACACACTCACACAGCACATACGACAGAGGTATATTCGTGACTCCAGAACTCCAACAGATGTCCTTTGATAATTCAACAGAGAAAGCAGCCTTCATCTATCTGATCAAGTTGAAAACCTTAGGCTGACAAGCTACAAGAAAAGCTAAAGTACACATTGAAAAAATAAAAACATGTTCTGCTGGGTTTGGGGACTTTGCAGAGAGAGAAAGAAACAGGCCTGAAAAGCTGGCCTACTTACAGCACGTCTTCCAAGAAGCCAAGGGAGCCTTAAAAGTATTTAATCATTTCCTTTACGGTGGGTGAATGCAGTTCATACGCTATGTTCAGATTGAGGTAAAGGACATCTTTAAGAGGTGTGAGACGTGTGTAACTTATAATATTGCGAAATTGAGGCAGCCCCTTTTCCTTGAGCTCTGACAATGACAAAGGATATGCCAGGAATTCACAAGAGTTATGGCGTCGAGTTTGACATCTGAGGGAGAAAAATTGTCAGCCAATTTAGCCCGCTAGCAGGAAGCAATCCACATTGTTGCGCTAAGGAGAAAGGGCCATGTCTGACTGACGTCTACTGCAGAAAGACTGAGAATGACAGCCTTGGGACCAAACATGAACAGCTAAAACTACACGAGTATTTTTCCATCTTTATAAGTAGCATGAGTACGAGTCAAAGAGCGATACACGTGTTCAAAATGATGAAAGCAATACATTCCCTCTATGATATTAGCTACTATTGTTCTCGGTATTACTACAGATTTGCTCATTTTCATGCAGTGAATTACTTGAATGACGAAATCAGCACCAGACATGTCATAATGACTTGTCTCCTGACATTCAATAAGTGACAGGCTGATTTTCCTCCTCCTTCAATTGGGCCTAATTGACCGCTTTTAAAAGCCAAGCTAGTTCCTCTATTAGAACAAAGCAGATGGCTAATTGCATCAGAAATGAAAAAGTGTGTGTGTGATTTTCGGTAATGTTGATTGCATTAATGGACTTGGGCAGCTTGTCTCATCCAAGCTGCCATCCCAGTCAGACTGATGGAAACCAGACTGTGGTGTGGCTGGTCACTCAAGCCCTCTTATATCCCTCTCTCACTCCTAATGATCCTACTGCACACATTACACCATTCTGTCCAACACTGAAGAAATATGTTAATTCACTAAGAAATGGGAGGACCGATACAGTTCTTTGTGATGCTAAGAGAGGAAATGAGTGACAATCAAAATGCAATGCAAAATCAAAAAAGGCACCCTTCGGTTAAGTTTATTGCAGTTGCATTTTTCTGTGTTAGAATTCTGAGGGGAATATCACTTATTTGGCTGTCATCACTTAGTCTATTTGCAGTTTCAGTAGACTGATTGTTCCCATGGGTCTGTAGAAGAGCTGTCTCTTATACACATCTAGATGTGTATAAGAGACAGCTTATATCCCTCTCTCACTCCTAATGATCCTACTGCACACATTACACCATTCTGTCCAACACTGAAGAATTCTGTTCATTCACTAAGAAATTGGAGGACCGATGCGGTTCTGTGTGATGCTAAGAGAGGAAATGAGTGACAATCAAAACGCAATGCAAAATCAAAGGCACCCTTCGGTTAAGTTTATTGCAGTTGCATTTTTCTGTGTTCGAATTCTGAGGGGAATATCACTTATTTGGCTGTCATCGCTTAGTCTATCTGCAGTTTCAGTAGACTGATTGTTCCCATGGGTCTGTAGAAGAGGCTGACTAGGAGACCAGCAGGAGGGCTAGTGTCCACACTCCACAGGGCAGGTCTCTGCTAGGTTAAACATCTGACTGGTGCCTGTAGGCTTCTTATTCACATGCCAGGCCAGGGACTGAGGGTGAGCTCCTGCTCCCCATGCCACCTGCAGTTCTCTGGGAGCAGACAAGCTGCTCTCCCCTCCCAGCATGTCCTAATCAGAGTAGATGAGCATCATAGAGAGGAGAGGACTGGCACTGACTACACACACACACACACACCATTCATTGTCCTTTAAACTAGAATAGAACACCATGAGAGCCATGGGAAATTTGAACCCACTGACAAAGTCCCTCTTCAAGCCATTTTGGGCAGAGGACTTTACTTCAATGGGCACAGTGCTGGTAGCATGCTTTGAGTAGTCCAACATGAACACATCCATAGACTCTGTTGATCTCCTGTTTTAAATAGCCATAAATACATGTTATTGGTGTGAATTCAACAATCAAAATGCACTGGTAGAGTTTGTGGGTTAGGTGAATTATATTGCATCCTGGTTGGAGACCTAGACTTTCCCTTCAAAATAGTTAATAGTTCTGCTTTACAAGCCAACAAAAGAGAATGTGAATATTCCCGTTGTGGGAAAGATTGAGCAAAACCAGTGAGGCTGACTAAGGCCAGCATAGCCTACCATTTCCCCAAATGAGTCTGCTTTATTCTGTCAGCTTCATGGTGTTTAAATAGTGATTACGTCCAGAGACCCAACTCTGTGACACATCTTAGACAATCCTCACCCAGATTATGTTAAAACCCACTAATTCTTTGTTTTGCTAGCAGGGGCCAAGGGCCATTTCTTCTCTCCCCTCCACACGAGTGCAAGCTCCAAGACAGCAGAAACTCAGTCTCATTCATTTCAACTCATCTCGACTCTCCGTTTTGTTGTGAATCCTATTGTTCATTCAGAGCACCTGGCCACACTCATAAAGCGTATTAAAATGTCATTTTCACTGTAATAAAATACGAAACATTTTAATTAAATGTCAATTCACTAGATAGGTGCGTGTCATTAGAATGTTAAGTAGCTGGGGTTCCGTTGCTTCTCTCAGACACGACAATTGGAGTTTTAATTGACCAGGGGTTGATGCTGCGGAAGGATGGAGGGATGGCCAGGGCAATGACAGTACCTTCCTTCCACTGCACTCTTCTCTCTGTCCATGGCCTCTTAACATCCCACTTCAAATACCCCTCTGAGACTGGGCCTCAAGAGTATTAATCTCCAGCAGAAATACGTTTCTGCTCTATACATACTAGCTATATACATTTCTAAATACAGCCACATGTCGTGCAAAGTTTAGAGGGGATTCAGAGGACGAGTGTAGATTGGTGTTATATGGAGGCCCTAGACTGCGATTTGTAGCATTACACTGTCAGTTCCATGTTGCATTTTGTGGCAAAGCCAGTGAAAATATGAATTATCAGTCAGTTGAGGGTTGTGCTGTTTTTTTTGCTTCATGACCGATATGTTTTCCCTGACATATGTCTCGGGAAGCAGAGCTGATGACATGCTATGGTTATCCCTCTAGTGGTGTGGGGGCTGTGCTTTGGCAAAGGGGGTATCGTCGGACGGGGCCACAGTGTCTCCCGACCCCTCCTGTCTCAGCCTCCAGTATTTATGCTGCAYTAGTTTGTGTCGGGGTGCTAGGGCCAGTCTGTTATATCTGGAGTATTTCTCCTGTCTTATCCGGTGTCCTGTGTGAATTTAAGTATGCTCTCTCTAATTCTCTCTCTCTTTCGAAGGACCTGAGCCCTAGGACCATGCCTCAGSACTACCTGGCCTGATGACTCCTTGCTGTCCCCAGTCCACCTGGTCGTGCTGCTGCTCCAGTTTCAACTGTTCTGCCTGCGGCTATGGAACCCTGACCTGTTCACCGGACGTGCTACCTGTCCCAGACCTGCTGTTTTCAACTCTCTAGAAACAGCAGAAGCGGTAGAGATACTCTCTGAATGATCGGCTATGAAAAGCCAACTGACATTTTCTCCTGAGTTGCTGACCTGTTGCACCCTCTACAACCACTGTGATTATTATTATTTGACCCTGCTGGTCATCTATGAACATTTMAACATCTTGGCCATGTTCTGTTATAATCTCCACCCGGTACAGCCAGAAGAGGACTGGCCACCCCTCATAGCCTGGTWCCTCTKTAAGTTACTTCCTAGGTTCTGGCCTTTTTAGGGAGTTTTTKCTAGCCACCGTGCTTCTACACCTGCATTGCTTGCTGTTTGGGGTTTTAGGCTGGGTTTCTGTACAGCACTCTGTGACATGTAAGAAGGGCTTTATAAATACATTTGATTGATTGATTAAGTTGACCTTACAAGCAATTTACCAGAGCTGGCAAGGTCAGACGTTCCCCTGATATGAAGCTATTGTTCCTATAGGCCTCACTCTGGAGCAGATCTCCTGTGTTGGTTTGCGGTCATTGCCAGCTGCTGCATTGGAGAGTTTGATCAATATTTTGTTTGTGTTGACACGTGATAGACAGCGTACCTCTCACAGTTGGAGAGTGCTGTGAGCTCAGGRTAGATACGTTTCAGAGAAAACAGGAAGACATCAACACCAAAGACTCTGCAATGTAGCTCCCTAAGAGTCTGTCACAGTAGGGATGGTTTCAGGCAGGAAAAACGAGTTTCACTCTCCCTCTCTGTGTGTAATGTACCTAGCAGTACACACAGAGATATGTGAGAAAAAGTAGGTAATCATTAACAAGAGAGACCAAAAAGTATTTTGCACCCTTTTTCAACGGTTACAATGCTTCCTTGTTCATGCAATGGCCATGACATGTAAAGCTCCAAAAGGACTACTATCTAAATTGTGTTTATCAATCTCAAACAAAGCAATCACATACAGCTTCCCTTCAAGACAAACACAGAAATAAAACATGAACATGTAAGGTCAGGTGACTGCAGTTCAACAGAGAAGACTATGTATATACAGTTGAAGTGAGGGGAGCTGCTGCCTGGCCAAGCAGCTGACATAAGGATACTATACGTTTAGCCAGGTAAGGTAGGGATGTGCAGACCATGTGCCCTCTCTCACACAAAGCAGCAGGAATGAGTGTGTCTGTGTGTGTGTGGTAAATAGCTTCGTAATCGCACACTATCTTCTGCTTGTGGGACATACCTTGAGTCTCAACCCTTGTGCTTTATCTGCTTTTGGACATTARCATAGGGAAGCTAGTCCCCATTTTCCCCCCACTTCCTTCAATGTTGATATTTTCGTGAGACAGTGAAACTCAAGGCCAACGGTATTCGGTATAGTCTTACAAGACTGCAATTCAGCCCCATCAGCACACTGTCTGAATCACAATATCTGAGCCTGTTGATCTGAGAGAGACAGACAGCCCTGTCAGGTACTGAGCCCTGTATACTGAGGCAAAGACGGAGAGACAGACAGACAGCCCTGTTAGGCACTGAGCCCTGTGTACTGAGGCAAAGACGGTGAGACAGACAGACAGCCCTGTTAGGCACTGAGCCCTGTATACTGAGGCAAAGACGGAGAGACAGACAGCCCTGTTAGGCACTGAGCCCTGTGTACTGAGACTGAGGCAAAGAGGGAGAGACAGGGAAAAAAGCTGGGTATCTGCCCACTTGCCCCCATTTCACATCTGAACTACCTTTCTCCACCTCCCTTTCTTTAGGGTACTGCCAACATTTCAGTAAGGCAAGCATTTTCCTCAGAGCTCCATGCAACTCTGATTTTACACTTTGCAGGAGCCGCCTTTAGATGTTAATTATGCATTAACTAGTGATCAAAGACAACTAATAGGCAGATCAGCCTTTTGACTTTGRCAAGGCTCTTATAACCTCGTAGGCCCCCGTTTTCTCCTGAATAAATAATGTCTCTGTTGGATCTTGTGTGCCGTGCTGCTGTCCGGTGCTGTGTGTAGAGACTAATAGGACTGCTGCGTGGACTACTGTCTACACTAAAATGCACCTGCCCCTCTGGTCTCTGTGGACCTCAGTCTGCAGCCCTGCACTATCTGCAGTACCCACATCCCAGAAGACCTGCCATCAGCTGCTCCAGATCCTGTGCCATTCCGGTCATGCTGCCAGTATCCGGGCAACCCTATTAGTGCACATCAGACAGTGTGTTGGCAGAGATATAGTGCTCAGGTCAGGATATACCAGGAAGACCATCACACGCATGCCCTGGACTCTAAAAGCTAACGTGGATGAGAGATTATTCTGAGAAGGAGAAGGCTGGATGGATACATCCAATATTGTGGAACAAATGCTTTGGTTGTATATCACTATCAGTTAGGCCCATTCTTAAAATGTGTTAGAGTGTTGTGTCAAAACAGTCAAAATGTTCAGAGTACATGATGTATTGCACAGTGTCCTAATTGCAACACCTGTCATCTCCACTAGCTACTTCCATTGATAAATACACAGCATACACATCATTAGGGAACCTGGGAAGATAATGTGCACACAAACACATTACAAGAACACACAACGCAGCTCTGACTTTTCTACCGCTCATATATACCCAATATTCTGCTTTCACTGCACCATGGTTCAGTGCTCTTGTTGTTTAGGTTTCTACACAAGGGAGCAATTTATTGCACATTATTTCAGCAGCTACTGTTCAGGTCCACATAAAGCGCCTCTGGCAATGTAACTCTGTTAAGCTTGAAAAGAAGTACCTCGCCAGAACCATTACAGGAACTTTAGAGACAGGCTGTATGTCAAACTCTCCTCTTTCACATTGTTTTAAGAACCTGACCTATTTCCTCCACTGGCTTCCCTGTACATTTCGTTTTCTTTCCGCTGGTACATTTCCTTGCTTTCACAGAATGGGGACCTGAATAGAAATGGGAGTTTTCACCCCGGATCTCCTTTTCAATTAAACTACCACTTGCCAGAAGAGGTCTAGTGCTTATGTAATCACAAGAACAGGGAAGATACGTGGCACAGAGACACACAGACAGAGAGACACATACAGAGAGAGAGAGACAAAGAGACAGAGACAGACAGAGCGAGAGATAAATGGAGAGGAATGAAAAGAGAGCGAGTGGGAGGGAGGGAGGGCTAGTCCTTAGATGCGTCTGGCTCCGTCTGACTTTGTGAGTGTGCTTCCTTTATCAGGAAACCGAGGGGGGCGGGTGCCTCTGCCTCTACCCGCCGGTGCCTTCAGTCTCTATTGACACGCTCACTGACACAGGGACACAGTCGCCTGGCCTCACGCCTCCACACAGCCCAGTAATGGTGCCATTCAGCTGGTTAATAAACGCTCTGCCCACCTGACGTCACAGCCCCATGCATTTCAATGGCCACTCAGATGGATCCCTTGCAACAGTCACAGTTTCCATCTCCTCACGGCTACGGAGGCCTATGGGGGCCAGGCGGGGAGATGTGAGTGAGATAAATCGGCCACGGCTGGAAAACTCGGACAACACTTTGATAAATATAGGACAATATTGATCTCTCCAGGGAGGCTAGAGTGAAAATACAGAACAAAGGAGAGCCAATAGGCCTGCAAATATACTGCAGTGGCTGAATGTAGACAAACCCTCCTCTTCTTCTACCCCCTCCCATCCCCATCCTCAAAATACACAGCCTCTGCTTAAAATAGTAGGTCATCCAGCCTTATACAGGCTTGAGGCTGAAAGCTGGAGACAAGAGTGGTGGTTTGTTACAGTGTGGAGCATCAGCATTCACGTCCCAGAGAGTCCAATTACAGTACTCTGCAATGTTTTTGCATGTTCCTTAGATTGGTAAGGGACTATAACCTAGACATGTCTGCACTAACAAATACGGGCAACCGTCTTTGTTGAACGCCAAAATAGATGTACATATATCGATATGAAAAACAAGTTCCAGTTACCGCAATGATAAACTGAAAAYAGTAACTGCCCCAACCTAAAATGTCTAAGAAGGGAGTCACGCCTGAACCTTCCAAGAACAGTAGTGCCATGGAACTGAGACATAGACATGTCACTGTGGGTTGGCTGCAGTACAGTGGCTGTCTAATCCCTCCACACATACACACAGACACACAACACTTTGTCTCTGCATAATCCCTACCTCCATGAAGAAATATTCCCCCCTGAACGACCACACGGACTGGATCTCTAGTCTAGCGGGAGAGCGAGCAGGAGTGGCTGTTGCCGGAGAGAACAAACTTCTAAGTATTCTGTGTGTTTCAACTAATAGGGAGGTGGTCCAGTACTGCAGATGGGGTGGTGGTGGAGGGAGTGTAACGTTCTGTAAAGGACCTCTCCATTTCCTAGACATGTAGTAATGATAAAATACTTGCTGTGTTCTCCTGCAACTCCAAGCTACAGGATTTTGAGACGTGCATAAGTCATTTTCTGCTAATCCTTAGTATACAAGTCCTATCTTTGAAATGGCTTTAAGRGAAGTTATGGAGTAGAATTTGTGCAGAACTGTGAATGACGATTTCACAACGTATCAATACTCATCAAATCCCCTTCCCACCCAAACCCTCCCAAAGTCCTCCCCCACAGAGCTGCTATCAGCCCTATCCTGACGTGGCTGTAACCTCCTAGCCAATCTCCCAGCGTGCTTACTCACACTGAACAGCACAATGGTGTTAATGTCCTGGCCAATGGTGTTTATGTTCTTTATTATTTTAATAATTTACAGGCTCTCTGAGGAGCACTACTAACATGGGCTGAGAGCTCATTTTCATGCTAATGACTCAGTAGCAGCAGTAGCAGTAGCAGTAACTCTGATCACACACACTACTCAGACCAGGAAATAACCCACTTGGGGCAATCAGACAGCTTACTGTGTTTGGGCCTMGCTGTAGTCTATAGAATGGGTCCTTAATGAGGAGGAGCTGTGAGCCTCGAGTGGATCCGAGCCTCGAGTGGATCCGACCCGTGGCCCTTCAGTGGACCCCTCAGGGGTCTGCAGCCTGCCTGACATCCTCTCTCCAGACCCCATCTCAACATGGATCAATGCACCACCGTGGCTCTGTGAGCTGCTGAGTGTACTCTGGTACGTTAGGGACAGGACTGGAGATGAGGTAGGACAATGTACATTAAAAGGGGTCGACACAGAATAAGCAAACAGGGCCAATGGAGCATAGCGCTGTGTTGAAATGTCGTTTTCGTCACAATAGGGGCGGCTCCTTGTAAAACGCTCTGTCATTCGAATACGTTTTTTTCTACCTGGAAATTGAGACCCGACAAATCATTCCTTGCGAAGACTGAGGGGCAGTATTGAGTGAATTTTGAAACAGAAGTCCCACCCCTGTGTCTACATCACATCTTTTCTGGGATCCCTTGTGGTATAAACACAGAAGATTTGGATGTTCTGATACTTGATAGGTGCAATTATGTCTATGCTCTGTTCAGTTTTGAGGAGCGTCACACGAGAACCTTAACCCTTTAATGAGGTTATATTCGGACAAGCACGCAAAAGACATCAATCAGGAGGGAGATATCACAAAATTTGAACACAGAAACTGATATAAAAGAAACATGGAGAAAAGGGTGCAGAAGCTGAGGAATATGGCTGCCACGATTGTCCGACAACTGGTTTGGCTTCGTGTTTATGTGAAACATCGTCAAACATCGTGAGTGGGACATATTCAGTGCATGTGTTGTTCTAATGATTAGCAGGGTTAGTTCAAACATCTGAAAACAGACACTGTGGTGTGGGTGTGCTAATTAGACTGAGATGTTTGTGAAATCAGTTCTTTTGAGTAAGCACTTTAACTCAAAGAGGAGCCCATGGAGATATTTTAAGATTTCTTGCAATTTATTCGCCATCTGCTTGTGGGTGTTGGGAGGGGGGTGGGGGGGGGTGGACAGCCCAGAGACAGATCTGAGCCCTGAGGGCCCATCTACAGGTGGTTCATTGCCCCTTGGTTCATCATCACCTCCCCGACCCCTCTTACCAACACCTAACTCCAATGGCTGGAAGAGGAAGACAGCTGAGGATCCTTTGGACACTGACATTATGCAGCGGGTGGATGACTTAAAGAAACAGCAGGAGTTAAAAACAGCAGCCGTGTCCAGTAAAGGCTGTCTACAACATCATGGTACCATGGACTGTGTCTATTCCTGCTGATCAATGTCTCCCGTTTGTCAGTGACATGATGATGTACTTTCACAGGACCATCAATCAGTGCTCCATCCGCTCTCCAGTGAGTCCTCTACACAGAGCCCTGTCTCACCCCAAATATGGGTTCCCCAGAAAGCACGCTGTCCTTGGTAGCAGCAGCTGGACTACAATGAGTTGGGAGCCGAACTTGCTCCCACGTTGATAATGGTGAAGCCCATTTTGCCACGGAGGAATAAGAATCATCCTTCATTACATTACAGATAGAGTGGCATACTTCCGTAATGATGGCACAAACTGTCAAGATTCCGAGCTTATAACTTACAGCGATACTTTGCGGTGTCTGCCACTCGGCAAAAACCAAAGGGTCACAGACAGCCTTCCTGCAGCAATTAGAGGCAAGCTTTGAGTTCTCTCGTGCGAGATGTGAGGGGAAAACCGCTGAAGCAAGTCGTCAAATCTGGCAACAGACATGCGAAAGTATTGAAAATACCTGTCCTCGTCAATGCTTCACATAGGTCGGACAAGACACGTGTATTCTCCATTGACCCCTCGTAGTGTTCAGTGAATGAACTTTTTCATTTTCTCAGCTTTTTTCCCCCTCCTTCTCCTCCTCAGTAGTAAGAGCAGTTTAAGCACTTTTTGCTCAAACTCCAGCAATTGCAATTCATAAAGAGACATGTTTGCTTCTGATTCTGTTGCAAAAAAAATTGTGCTGTAAAGAATATAACACCAGACTAGCCTGACATGTAGCCAGCTAGCTAGCTAGTATTTGTAAACAGGCATAGAACACTGGATACAGAAGTTCAAATGTCATTGCTAGCTACAGTCAAAAAGAGCGCCTTGGCCCCTCTTGCATGGCAAGCTACTCTGGCTCCCCAAGAGGAAATGCACTACACAAGACAGACTTCCTCTCTGGGTGTAATTAAATGAAAAGAGTCTGCTGCCCCAAAAAACAAACTCCACCCACGCACGTAGATCTACGAAAGTAAACCGTGTACACACACACACACAAGTCAGACAGTTCTTGGCCAGATGCTGTAATCGTATTTTCAAAAGCATATGAAAGAGGAGCGGCGGCCCAGCCCCTCAATCTCTTCCCTAGTCTGAACACACTAATCACATTAGCCCTCCCTCCCGTTTCACTAGTGCTTTAAAAGGGAGCTTTAACTACCACACACCCTCCCCCCTCTATAAACAACACCAGATGCTGACGGATTGTCCTCTTAAGGTTTCCCCTGATAACTTCTGAGAAGTCCAGTACGCAATCACAGACACATTCATAAACTCAGACAAACTTGAAAAACCTTTCAGTCAAAACAAAACCAAAAAGTTTGTGGTTCTAGATATTGAGGTATGTTCTGTCATCTTATCCAGTGTGAGGACTTAGTTGACTGTGTGTCTTTCCCTCTCCCACTGCTTCTCTCTGTTCCATCTCTCCAAGCTGGGGAGCAGCCTGGGGACAAGCAGGCGGAGGAAAGGGAAGGGGACGCTGGGTTAAGTCTCCATGCCTCTGTGTGAGGGGCGGGGGTGGCTGATGGGAGAAGAGGGCTTCATGCAGGCGGACAGTCTGTTCTGAATAGGCCAGCTGTTGGCTCCAGCTCTCCTCCACACTGCCCACTGAGTGACCAGGCCTGGGCTACCAGAGGAGGGCTACTGCTCCACCCCTACAGCACACATGACCAACAAAGGCTTCTTTGTGGGGGCACCATTCAGGAGATAACTCATTCACTTCAGACGACCACAGGGACCATATGCTCCAGCCAGGCTAGGGCTCTGGCAGTGATCATCCTGAATTCTAACTCCCGACCGGACCACACAGTCCGGCTCCACACGACCCTGGGGAGACCCCAGAGAGGGAATGTTCCTAGTGAGGGAATACCTGAACACTTCTATTTTCCGTTGCAAAACGTTTTGCTACAGTGTGCCCTAAGGAACACGACCCTGGCTGCAGCCCTGGCAGCCCGCAGGTGAGCTGCGAGCCCCTGGGAGGTGTTGATGGTGTTGCAAGGCCTGGTGACAGTAGTGACATGTGGGCCTGCTGATGGAGTACTGGGGGACCTGGGAGGCTGGGAGTACTGGGGGACCTGGGAGGCTGGGTGCACACTGCGACTGCTGCTGCCTAGACATCTGTGGCCCTGCGTGGGTTAGCTAGGGCTGGGGGGGGGGGGGGGGGGGGGGGGGCGGGGGGGGAGGGGGGGGGGGGGGGGGGGGGGGGGGGGGGGGGGGGGGGGGGGGGGGGGGGGGGTGCAGCAGACAGACAGACAGACATGGCTTAAGAACGTGTGGACCTCTGGACATTAGCAAGATAATGATAATCATTCACTTTTATAATTGTCTATTCAACTAAATGTTTTACTCTCTAGTGGCTCAAAACGTTGAGAATAGAATCGTTGAATATAAACGTATTTTTTTTTCATTAACCTTCACTTCAAACTTTAATAAAAAAACTAGACAAGCAGTCAGTGTAGGAGCTGCTATCACTACCAGTGATTATACAGAAGACTGTGGATCATTAAAGCATGAAGTGACACTGCATTGAGTAAACAAGTGAGTCAATCATTAATGACTTAACGATTACCTATATATTACACGTCTAATGAACAGAAAGTTCTTAATCTTTACCAGGCACCCATATTATAGGAGAACCAGAGAGTACTCTGTACTGTAGCAATGGCCAACATCTCACAGAGCCAAGAAAAATCCTGGCAACACATACATGCATGGCAACATACTGCCAGCACAATGCCTACATATAATTTGAATACAAAAACAGACTGCCAACACATGCAGAAACACATACAGCATATTAAACGCACACAAGCTTAAAATCCCCCCCCCAGTAGACTATCAACTGCCTGTCTGTCGGCTCCTGCTAACAGTGGCCACTCCAGTGTAAAGCAGTCAGTCATAGGCGTGATATTTCTCTGCTATCACTGAGAACACATAGTGGAGATGTCCCCAGTTCAGCTGCTGTGATATTTAACGTCCAGCCTTCACTTGTGTTCCTATCTATTCCCCAGAGTTTTGTGTGCTTGACAAGACGGCCACTGTCTGCTCCGCTCCGCACACGGCCAAATATAATCCGGTCTGACAGTGCTGCTCAACGCAAATACGCTCCGACGTTAATGCAGAGCAGAATGGCTTCATGTTCATCCTGTTCCAGGACTCTTCATTGTGTGTGTGTGTGTGTGTGTGTGTGTGTGTGTGTGTGCAGTCCTGCTTGCTCAGCTGCCAGCTTAAGTGGCGAGGTCCCATGTCCATTCACTCGATGACTCAGCCAATAGATAATGTGTCTCTCTGATTTCACACGGCCAAGCACATACACACGATGTCAAACTGAACCATGTTCTCAACATGTGGAGTGCTCACATCCGGAGGGTGGTAGACAGTATTGTTTGTTTATCATGTCTGTGTTTATCATGTTCTCTCTCTCTCTCTCTCTCGTAAAAATCAATACAGTCTCTGTTTTTAGAATGCCTGTCAGAAGTTATTATCTGCCTGAGTCTGGAAGGCTCCCCAGCACCATGGTGGTCTGAGTCTGATGCCAGCCCCCTGGGTGGGGGTACAGGGAGAGCAGAGGATCCAAAAGAGGGCTTCTAGGGGGAAACCAGCTTTCGCACCCAGTCACTAACCCCCAGACTCTCTCCATCCACCCCACTCAGGGAGGGAGAAGCTAGGCTCCAGCCATCCACATCCACCATGACAGTCCAGTCACCAGTCATTCCAGTCACTATCAGACGAGAACAGTAGGAGATGGACAGAGAGAGGGCCCTAACCATGACCTGCTCCCTCCCCACAGAATCAATATGGCCAGTGACATTTCCCTGGTTTGACTGATGTGTGGCCAGTGTTGGCTGTGGCCTAGAACAGGTTCATCCAGGGCAGGTCACTCTGTGAGGTCCCCAGCCCACCTCCAGGAGGCCGACACTGGGCTCCAGTCTGGGCAGGGCATCCTTAATCACTTTAACCAGAAAGTCAATACTGTGCATGAGTCAATTACCCAGAAAGGGGCCTGGAACCACGTGACCTGAGAGTCTCTCCTCCCTCCCTTATCCAGACAACCAATCTCTCAGACAGTCAAATCATATGCAGTTTATTAGATTCCAACCAGCAGGAGATCTTTACATTAATAACTTATGCTGCTCCCCGTGGCTGTGTCTCGCTCTCCAACCTTCATGCGTCTCTATCTCTCAGTACTAGCAAAAAAAAAATGTAAACACACACCGGCGCCCAGTAGGGGCAAATACAATGTTTGCATGGCTTGATAACCACTCTCCTCTGTTATTGCAGTTTTTTCTCACTTCCTCCCTCCCTCCCTCCCTCCCTCCCTCCCTGTTCTGGTCTAGTGGTGACAGAGTTTTGGTGCCCTCTCTCTGCTCCTGTTCCCTAATGACCCCCTCCGTCACACCATATACAATTAACAGTCGCTGTGCAGAAAGCAATTACAGATCAGCCCCACCAGCCAGGCCCAGGCAGCCTGCACCTCACCATGCCGCACGGGCCGGCATGCAGACTCACTCCACAGCTATTGATTGATAAGATGTTTGGAAAACGCAGCGGAATGACTACTTGACTACTTCCTGGTCTCATTCTTGCTGGCATCAAACGTTTAAAAAGTATTAATAGTAGACTCAATGCGATCAGATCACCATCTAATTTTCCTCCAAATAATTCTTACAGAATTTTCACGTGGACGGGGATATTGGACATTTTATCAAAGCCTACTGGATGACAATTTGTTCTTAACTAAGATAAAATAATTCATAGGTACAGCAGATCCCCTTGTTGTACGGGACAGGTTTAAAATATACGTTTAGAGGCCATTCAATACAATACTCACCATTAAAACTAAAGCAGTTTAGGTCAAAAGAGATAAAACTAATAAAGGAAAGAGGAAATAACAGTGCAGGTCGATGGTAATGGAAACTGTACTAGAGGCACAAAATAGGTTAGAGGAAAAACAGAAAGGATTGGAGGAACTTATTCAAGAACGATCAAGTGTAATTTGTTACAAAAATAAAGCGAATTGGATGGAACATTTTGAAAAATGCACTAGATTTTTCTTGAATCTTCAACATAGAAATGCTACCAAAACGATTTGACAGAAACTCATCCATGATTCACCAAATTATATTTTGAAATAGGAAGCAAAATATTTTAAGCATCTGTTTTCTTTTCAGTCTCCTCCATCTCCACTGAATGATGTTAACTGCAAGGATTTATTTCCTAGAATAATACATGTAAAATTAACAAACATACAGAAAGACCTGTGTGAAGGCCAACTTAGAGGAGGAAATTCTTGAGGCAATTAAAATCTTTTCAGTGTGGAAAAACACCAGTACTTGAAGGTGTACCAGTAGAGGTATATCAGACCTTTTTTGATGTACTCAAAGATCCATTATTACCATGTTTGAATTACTCCTATAAAAATAATAGACAGGTACTCAACAAGGTCTGATTTCATTACTTCTGAAACAGGACCCATGTGGAAAGTATAAACATCCAGGCCTCTTACACTTCAATGTTGTGATGCGAAAATCCTGGCGAAATGCATAGCACATAGAATAAAAAAAGATTTGACTAGATATTGTTCATCCTGATCAGACAGGTTTTTTACATGGACGATATATTGGAGATAATATACGACAATTACTTGAAACAATTGAACATTAAAAGATCAAAGATACCAGACCTGGTCATCATAGCAGATTTTGAAAAGGCATTTGATAAAATAGGACTAGAATTTCTATATAAATGCCTTGACTACTTTCATTTCGGTGAATCTCTTATACAATGGGTTAACGTTATGTACAGGAAACCAGGTGCAAAGTAGTAAATGTTACTTCTTGGAAAGTAGAGCTTTTAAGAGGAGTAAAAGAACGCTGTCTCCATATCAATTTATTATGGCCATCGAAATTCTAGCTATTAAAATTAGATACAACAAGAACATCAGGGGGATAAAAACAAAAGTGTCAATGTATGCTGAAGTCTCCAGTTTTTTTGTTAAGTCCACAATCTGGATCCCTGCACAGTCTCATTGAAGATCTTGATCACTTTTCGAGCCTCTCTGGACTAAAACCTAATAATGACAAGTGTACCATATTACCTACTGGATCGTAAAAAAAAATAAAAAATGTACACTACCTTGTAGTTTACCAATAAAATGGGCGGATGGTGATGTAGACATACTTGATATTCATATCTCAAAATGAACTTACCACAACCAATTTCAATAGAAAGTTTGCAGAAATAAATAAGACTCTGCAACCATGGAGAGGTGAAATACGGAAAAATCAATGATTAACTCTTTGGTCCTGACAGATTACTTATTGTGCTGCCTACTCCAGATGACTAGTTTTTTAAATCATATATGAGCAAAAAATATTTCACTTTATTTGGAATGCTAAACAAGACAAAATTAAACGTGCATATTTATATAATGAATATGAGTTTGGGGGTGCTACATTATAAATATTAAAGCATTAAATATCTCACTAAAAGCTTCACTCATACATCAATTATACTTAAACCCAAAATTGTTCTCCAGTAGATTATTAAGAAAGGCTCATCCTTTTTTTCAAAAACGGCCGTTTCGCCTTCATTCAGATTACAACATCTCATTTCCGACTAATTGAAAATGAAACTCTGTTTAAAGTTTAGCCCTTTCTTAAACAAGCAATAGAAAGCTGGTTACAACTTCAATTTTATCCTTCAGAAAAGGTTGAACAAATATTACAACCCATATTATGGTTAGTATTATGGGGTGGTCCAGTGTGGCTCAGTTAGTAGAGCATGGCGCTTGCCACACCAGGGTTGTGGGTTCAATTTCCACGAGGGACCAGTACGAAAAAAGAAGAAAAAAAATATGAAAAATGTATGTCACATATGCAGCTATCGAAAATACTTGGGAATGTCTGCTCAATCCAAAGTTACAAAGTTACAACCAGCATTACCTCAAAAATGGAGGAGGCAAGTGGAAGAGGGAGAAGGTAGGGAACATGTTTGTCTGCCATATATTAAAATATACAAATTGGCTAAAAAGGATTGGCATAAATAGAAAAAAATGGCAGTTTAATTTGAGGAGGAAAAAGACTGCGGCGCCATACAGGTTGCAAAATAAATGGGAAGAGATGTTCGATGTACCGATTCCACGGCTCATAGCATATGAACTGATAAAAACAACACTTGATTCAACACTTCGAGTTTTTCTATTTAAATTATAGAAAATTCTTGCCACCAACAGATAGCTATATATATGGGACATACAACAATTTCAGCTCTGTAGATTTCATTGCGAAGAGAATCCCTAGATAATTTATTCTGGTATTGCCCCTATGTAGCTTGCTCCTGGTCACAGGTTCAACAAAGATTATTATTATTTTTTTTTATCACAACATTCACTTAAAATGAACCTTACAATAGTAGTGTTGGACGAATTGGAAAGACATAGTCAATCAATCAGTAATATAATAACACTTGAAGGAAAGGTTTTCATCTTTAGCTCACAATCTGTGGATACTATGCGATTAGAAAGGTTCCAAATGAATGTTAAACATCACAGCACAGTTGAAAAATACAGTCGTGGCCAAAAGTTTTGAGAATGACACAAATATACATTTTCACAAAGTCTGCTGCTTCAGTGTCTTTAGATATTTGTCAGATGTTACTGTGGAATACTGAAGTATAATTACAATTACATTTCATAAGTGTCAAAGGCTTTTATTGACAATTACATGAAGTTGATGCAAAGAGTCAATATTTGCAGTGTTGACCCTTCTTTTTCAAGACCGCTGCAATCCGCCCTGGCATGCTGTCAATTAACTTCTGGGCAACATCCTGACTGATGGCAGCCCATTCTTGCATAATCAATGCTTGGAATTTGTTAGAATTTGTGGGTTTTTGTTTGTCCACCCTCGTCTTGAGGATTGACCACAAGTTCTCAATGGGATTAAGGTCTGGGGAGTTTCCTGGCCATGAACCCAAAATATCAATGTTTTGTTCCCCGAGCCACTTAGTTATCACTTTTGCCTTATGGCAAGGTGCTCCATCATGCTGGAAAAGGCATTGTTCGTCACCAAACTGTTCCTGGATGGTTGGGAGAAGTTGCTCTCGGAGGATGTGTTGGTACCATTCTTTATTCATGGCTGTGTTCTTAGGCAAAATTGTGAGTGAGCCCACTCCCTTGGCTGAGAAGCAACCCCACACATGAATGGTCTCAGGATGCTTTACWGTTGGCATGACACAGGACTGATGGTAGCGCTCACCTTGTCTTCTCCAGACAAGCTTTTTTACAGATGCCCCAAATAATCGGAAAGGGGATTCATCAGAGAAAATGACTTTACCCCAGTCTTCAGCAGTCCAATCCCTGTACCTTTTGCAGAATATCAGCCTGTCCCTGATGTTTTTCCTGGAGAGAAGTGGCTTATTTGCTGCCCTTCTTGACACCAGGCCATCCTCACCTCACTGGAGTATATGCAAATTGCCATCATACAAACTGAGGCAGCAGACTTTGTGAACATTTATATTTGTGTCATTCTCAAAACTTTTGGCCACGACTGTATATGGCACATGGAAACCAAGCGAGGGTGGTCTATGGTGATCGGTGGGATGTGCTGAGAGTGGCTGGGATTAAAAGAGCTCATGTTCGGTAATGTATTATCGCTATGTGATTGCTGTATATAGAGGTGCCATGTACGTGAAATGCTTATGTAAAATGTGTGTATATGTAGATGAAAGCAGTAAAAACTAAAGAAAAGATGTGTCCTCCGAAGATAAAAACACAGCGGAATAAGAACACAGAGAGATGGAGAAGACTGGTAGAGAGAGAGAGACTGAACCAAACCCGACGGCATCCACACACTAACAGCGGGGATACAAATCAACTGAGTTTTCATTGAGCCTTCAGAAGTCAGTCAAACTTTCCACCGTTTAATTATTTCTGATGGAAAACGCAATGAGGGGACAAAGGCCATGAATTACTAATACACACACTGTGCATGATGCTATGAGTCACTGCTTATTGCCCAACTGCTCCTAGTCATTGAAGTATACAGCTCCAGTAGGGTGGTAATCTCCTCTGCACTCATACAGTAGGCTTTCACTGAGCTGATGCATTAGCCTGCAGAATGCTCAGCATGTCATTGCCTTACTAGTATGACTGGTGGCTTGTCGCTTCAGGAGGACAGAGATATAAGACCAATGAGACAAACACATTCATATAATGTGTGCGTGTCATTTATGTTCAATGAGTGGTACTGTCAGCAATAGACAGTTGCCTATAGAGAAGAGAGAAGGGTAAATGTTTAAATCTACAGTTGAAGTCGGAAGTTTACATACACCTAGGTTGGAGTCATTAAAACTCGTTTTTCAACCACTCCACAAATTTCTTGTTAACAAACTACAGTTTTGGCAAGTCGGTTAGGACATCTACTTTGTGCATGACAAGTCATTTTTCCAACAATTGTTTACAGACAGATTATTTCACTGTATCACAATTCCAATGGGTCAGAAGTTTACATACACTAAGTTGACTGTGCCTTTAAACAGCTTGGAAAACGCCAGAAAATTATGTCATGGCTTTAGAAGCTTCTGATAGGCTAATTGACATAATTTGAGTCAATTGGAGGTGAACCTGTGGATGTAGTTCAAGGCCTACCTTCAAACTCAGTGGCTCTTTGCTTGACATCATGGGAAAATCAAAAGAAATCAGCCAAGACCTCAGAAAAAAAAATTCTAGACCTCCACAAGTCTGGTTCATCCTTGGGAGCAATTTCCAAACATATGAAGGTACCACGGTCATCTGTACAAACAATAGTACGCAAGTATAAACACCATGGGGCCACGCAGCTGTCATACCACTCAGGAAGGAGACGCGTTCTGTCTCATAGAGATGAACGCACTTGGGTGCGAAAAGTGCAAATCAATCCCTGAACAACAGCAAAGGACCTTGTGAAGATGCTGGAGGAAACAGGTACAAAAGTATCTATATCCATAGTAAAACAAGTCCTATATCGACATAACCTGAAAGGCCGCTCAGCAAGGAAGAAGCCACTGCTCCAAAACTGCCATAAAAAAAGCCAGACTACGGTTTGCAACTGCACATGGGAACCAAGATCATACTTTTTGGAGAAATGTCCTCTGGTCTGATGAAAAAATAAATAACTGTTTGGCCATAATGACCATCGTTATGTTTGGAGAAAAAAGGGGGAGGGATTGCAAGCCGAAGAACACCATCCCAACTGTGAAGCACAGGGGTGGCAGCATCATGTTGTGGGGGTGCTTTTGCTGCAGGAGGGACTGGTGCACTTCACAAAATAGATGGCATCATGAGGTAGGAAAATTATGTGGATATATTGAAGCAACATCTCAAGACATCAGTCAGGAAGTTAAAGCTTAGTCGCAAATGGGTCTTCCAAATGGACATTGACCCCGAGCATACTTCCAAAGTTGTGGCAAAATGGCTTAAGGACAACAACGTCAAGGTATTGGAGTGGCAATCACAAAGCCCTGACCTCAATCCCATAGAAAATTTGTGGGCAGAACTGAAAAAGAGTGTGCGAGCAAGGAGGCCTACAAACCTGACCCAGTTACACCAGCTCCGTTAGGAGGAATGGGGCAAAATTCACCCAACTTATTGTGGGAAGCTTGTGGAAAGCAACCCGAAACGTTTAACCCAAGTTACACAATTTAAAGGCAATGCTACCAAATACTAATTGAGTGTATGTAAACTTCTGACGCACTGGGAATGTGATGAAAGAAATAAAAGCTGAAATAAATCACTCTCTCTACTATTATTCTGACATTTCACATTCTTAAAATAAAGTGGTGATCCTAACTGACCTAAGACAGGGCATTTTTACTCTAATAAAATGTCAGGAATTGTGAAAAACTGAGTTTAAATGTATTTGCCTAGGTATGTAAACTTCCGACTTCAACTGTAGTTGTGTTTTCCCTGATAGAGAGAGAGCAGAAGGCAAACAGAGAGAAGGTCAATAAATGTCATAGATACATTTGCTCTGGGAGGGAGAAAAGGCCTCTAGGGTTATTTTACAAGACAACAAGACTTGTATAAAGAAGTCATTCTATCACAGCAAGCCTATCACTCTCTAGCTCCTGTACAGAGTGAGTGAATGAGTGTTAGAGAGAGGAGAGAGAACGAGATGGGGTAAGGGTGGGGGTGGAGAGAAGTACAGAGAGAAAAAGGAAGAGAGTGCGCAAGAGAGAAAGGGAGAAAGAGAGGGATTGGGAGAGAGGGAGAGGAGAAGGATAGAGAGAAAGAGAGGGATTGATAGAAAGAGAGGGATTGGGAGAGAGAGAGAGAGAGGAGAAGGATAGAGAGAAAGAGAGGGATTGATAGAAAGAGAGGGATTGGGAGAGAGAGAGAGGAGAAGAATAGAGAGATGGTTCAGGGTTATGATGACAGCTTCATCAGTGTGTTTGGCCCTCAGACCCACCTCATCCAGCCCTGCAGTTAGACTGCTGTCTCTGCTGCATTACGCAGACAGACAGACAGGCATGCAGACAGACACACAGGCAAGCAGACAGACACACTCCTTCACGACCACTCTCCTCCTCTCCACTACAGTTCACTCACCACTCCAGCCCCGAGCCCCATCACACACACTGGGGGTCCCCAAAGCACAAAGGGTGAAGTGAGGGGATCAAATTTGGGTTATGATAATCAAAGGCAGCGTCTTGGGCTTAAATGGATCCAGGGATGAAATTGATCCTATGTCTTGCTTTTAGAGTGCCTATTGCAGACTGAGCTGCAGTAAACGTTGCAGTAATGGTGTAGTTCTGCCGTAACGCTGGCAGAGAGCCCAGCACACTCTCAGATGTCTGGGCACGGTTCTGCATTACCTCCGTCTGTCTGTCGCTCTCATGGTGCTCAACAGCTGTAGCTCTCTCTAGCCTTCTCCAACACAGTCACACCTAATAGAGTTTGCTCTCACACCAGAGTGCCAACAGCCCTGATTTCCTGTGTGCGTATGCAGCTCGACCACCACCACCACCGCAGAAACACAGCTCTCCATTCAAACCAACCAGCTCCTTCACTCAGCAGATCAGCCTGCCAGATCTGACCAAACCACCCCATCAAGTCAACTATCTGACTGCAGGAAACCCGCAGACTGGGATGACTGTGGGCCCATCAGTATGGCAGAATGGGGAAATTGATACTTGACACATCAAATGACCTGCAGCTTCTCTTTCAAACTATTTTGTCTTTTAAAAGCATGACTGAATAAATTCACATTGTGAGACAGGCAGGCAGGGCAGGCAGGCAGGCAGGCAGGCAGGCAGGCAGGCAGGCAGGCAGGCAGGCAGGCAGGCAGGCAGGCAGGGCAGGCTGATCAGCTGAGCTAACAGAGAGGAGGAGACAGTAAATAGCGAGTGTAAATCCTGCAGGAGGCCATCCTCTCCTCTGCAGTGGCCCTGACAGGGATTAATGGAGCCATTCATCTTAGAGAAGAAATGAATGACTTAAAAGACCACCAACCTGCGCTGGAGTTGCTGCCCGTCCCACCTAGCACTGTCTCTGCCCACCCAGGCATGACGGATGGTCGCCCAGCCTGCCAACCCATGCATCCATCCCTTGCACCTGGCACAGTCTGCCTGCCTCACCAACACAGCGGGGCCTTTTTTATATATTTTTCTAATTGTTTTATTTAACCTTTATTTAACTGTGGCAGTTGGCTACCCACCACTTCCTCTACTCCCGTCCTGGTATTACAGCTCAGCCAGCCCAAGTGTGTGAGAGTGTGTGTGTGGTGTGAGTGTGTGCGTGCGTGTCCTAACAGGCCAGTGTAAATTCACAGTGCCACCAGTACCTAGTCAGGGAGAGAGGCTGCTTTTACATCCTGTGGACAGGGAGTCAAGGGGAGGAGGAGAAGAGGGGGGAGGAGGGATGGGGAAGGTAGGGCCTGTAACCAGCACTCTGTGGTTTGGGGCTGTGGTAGAGAGGCCACATGGTGCTAGGCTGGTGAAGGGGCATGCCTCTGGTAGGAGTGGCAAAGCATGGCTTGCAGTAGTCAGATGTGGCTTAACTCTCCCCAGCAGTTAGTGAAACCAGACACAGTTGTCCAAACTAGGGCTGTTACGGCGACCGTATTACCACCACACCGGCGGTCACGAGTCATGACCACAGTCAAATCCACGTGACAATTTAGTCACGGTAACTAGACTCTGATGCTGCTGATGGTCATTAGTAGCCTACCAAACTTGCTCACTGCCTGTTACTCCGCACTCAATTGTCCCTCTAACATCAATGCAAATGTAATCAAAAATCAAATCAAAGACTTTACGAGAGCCCATGAGCTCATGTTGCACAACATTTCTATAGGCTATGCAATTGCGTGAGTTTTGGCCTCTATTAAAAAGAGGAGGATCCAATCAGCTTTCTATAGGCTAGGCCTACTATATTTATTTCTCAACTTTCCTAATATTAACCACATTGCTTTGCTTTACAACAGGAGTATAGCCTACCTATCTGGCATGAAAATGAACCATGGGAAAAGACTCCTCCATACGCTATTTAAGTGTATTGATGACATGTATTTTTTTCCCCTGTTCCGAGACAGGTGCATGATAATGGTCCATTCTAAATGAAAAATAATTTGACACATACATGTAAAGACAAGACTAAATTAAGAATAGTCTGGCAGGTGACAATATTAGCCTATCACTTGTGAATGATGCCCAGCGTGTGCAGTAAGGCAAGAAACAGCGCATTACTTTTCAAATCAGTCGCAAACCTCATTTTTTTATGTTTTGATAAGATTTGTTTAACTTCTTATGGCTGCAGGGGCAGTATTGAGTAGCTTGGATGAAAGGTGCACAGAGGTGCCCAGAGTAAACGGCCTGCTCCTCAGTCATAGTTGCTAATATATGTATATTATTATTAGTATTGGATAGAAAACACTCTGCAGTTTCTTAAAAACTGTTTGAATTATGTCTGTGAGTATAACAGAACTCATATGGCAGGCAAAAACCTGTGAAAAAATCCAAACAGGAAGTGGAAATTCTGAGGCTGGTGGATTTTCAACCAAGCTCCCATTGAAATCCCAGTGAGATATGGATGAGTTTTCACTTCCTACGGCTTCCACTAGATGTCAACAGTCTGTAGAAATTTGTCTGATGACTCTACTGTGAAGGGGGGCCGGATGAGAGGAGAATTAGTCACCACTGCCATGAGGTGACCATGCTTTCACCATGCGCGTTCACATGAGGAGGACCTCCGTTCCACCGCTCATCTGAAGTCAATGTAATTCTCCGGTTGGAACGTTATTCAAGATGTTAACAACATTCTAAAGATTGATTCAATACATCGTTTGACATGTTTCTACTGACTGTTACGGAACTTTTGGACATTGTCACGTTTTAGTGAACGCGCTTTGTGACTTTGGAATTGTTTACCAAACGCGCTAACCAAAGTAGCTAATTGGACATAAATAACGGACATTATCGAACAAATTAAGCATTTTTTGTGGACCTGGGATTCCTGGGAGTGCATTCTGATGAAGATCAAAGGTAAGGGAATATTTATCATGTAATTTCTGGTTTCTGTTGACTCCAACATAGCGGCTAATTTGACTATAGTTCTGAGCGCCGTCTCAGATTATTGCATGGTTTGCTTTTTCCGTAAAGTTTTTTTGAAATCTGACACAGCGGTTGCATTAAGGAGAGGTATATCTATAATTCCATGTGTATAACTTGTATTATCATCTACATTTATGATGAGTATTTCTGTTGATCATGCAGCCTTAGAATGTATTAAAAATCAAAACATATAGCCCCACGTTTGTATCACAACAATTCTTTTGTTAACCGCTCAACATAGAATAGCCGCACGTGCGCACTCCCTCATAAATCGTTTGGAGAAAATATCCTTTCTATTTTGATTCAGCTATGAACTAGTGTAGCCCACAGTCATATGGCATAGCTAGATCAGGGCCTAACATAAGGACAACTCATAGTATGCTATTCTGTTCTTCTGAAATAGACTACATTTTCTTCATATCATGTTTCTTTAGACCTTTCTGAAATAAATAATGGATTTATTGTGATGGTGTAGGCTATATTACATGGATTTATTAGACTTCTTAAAATGTAGATGTTCCTAAGGTCTGCATCAGTGGCTTGGACGCTATGCGTGGAAGCCAGGAGATGCTACACGTGTTTATGTTAATTAACAATCAATTACCGTGAGAGCAGCAGTTATTTGCTTGACAATCACAGTCCTAGTCCAAACCAACAAATTCACTCTAGGCAACATTACAGGACTTGCCATTTGAACACATGCAGGTGTAGATGGAACTTGTGGAAATCCTAGATGTCGCTGTTGAAGGATTGATCATTGGCTCAAGTTGCTTGTGGAATGTATAAAAATTAAAATCAGGATCTAATCCACAGAACCTGACAGAAACCTACACCCTTCATTACCAAGAGACTACCACTATAAATGTAATCTCTCCAACTATGGCATCAGGATCCAACGTAAATGCCATGGTGGATATTAAAATGAGTGGACGGCCGTGTATAAAATCATAGAACAGCATATTGAGCCAGCGACAGTAAGTGAGTGGGTGGAGCTGGGGGGTTAACGGCTTGCCTGCCAGCGCGAGACCTCTCATCTCATCAATAAATCGTCAGTCCTTCTGCCTCGACGCCGCTCTGCCCCCCACCTCCCGCCTCCCACGCTTCCTGTTCCCTGGCCTTACTAAATTACCCCTAAGCACCAAGGCCACAGAACGGTGGACTACACAGACACAGCAGCAGTAACCCTTTCTACACCACAGGTCTAGTCTGAAAGGAAGAGAGAAAGCCTTATATTTGTGACTGCTGTGTACTTTAAGTACCAGGGCCTCTGTACCAGCAAGACAATTATCCTGACAAGCTCTCAACATTTTGCATGACACACATCAAAAGACCGCAATGTCAAACTCTGGAGGAGAGGATCATGACAAAATAACACCATGAAATCAGAAAACAAGGACACACTCAAATCCCCATTTCCATACAATCAGAACACATCGTGCAAAGCTGAGAAAATCCCCCTTTCAAGAGTTTAGCACTGTCTGTACATGTCCAGGATATACCTCAAGTTTCAGCTTGGAGCAAAACCAGCTTACGGGCCAAGAAATGTGCCGACGCATGTACTACTAGCCTAGCTCTCATAGCCCTGAGTCAGTTTCCCCCCATATGAAAAAGCTATTGGAAACCACTCTGCATAGCACTCTTCCTTTCTCTCCCCTGTAAGTGGTCCAATAAATAAAGCCACAGGTAGGGATGTACTGTGGGGAAACACCCAGCAATGTGCAGGTATCCCAGTCTGACATATCGCCATGCCAGCAATATCTCTGGCTGTAAAACAGTGCCCTCCTCCTCCATAGAGCTGAGTGGGTAGTAGTGAGCCACGCCATTGTGTGGGTGTGTAGTGAGTAATTGGATTAATAACCCACAGTAGGAACCACAACACATCTGGTTGGCATGGGACGCTCTTGTGCCAGCATTAGGAAACTTTTCCCAGCAGCACTGAGTGAGTGATTGAGCATGTTCCAGATGGAGATTTATGAGCAGTAGGTGAAAGCAGGTGCCAGCTAGGATGGTGGAAAAAGCCAACATTTCTGCTGCATTCACAATGTCCACTAGATAACTAGGTGGGTATGACTGGGAAGTGAGGATGAAAACTATACGGAAAGACACACCATACAGTGAGGTTGCTTTGGTTGACACAGAGTGTCGTAAATTCACCACAGAGACTCAAACTTTTTCACACCTGAGGGAACAGTTCTGTCATGTTCCTCAGGCCTGGGGGCTCGGTTTCCCCTCACCTGAGGTGATGTGCTTTGGCCCTGTAGCAGCCCAGGGTTCAGGGTGGTGGTGGGTACTGGTCACGTCTGCCTGTGTTTGCTCATCACAGCCCAGTCATGCCGGTTGTTTGCACAATGCCTCCCACACACTGTGGGAAAAATCTCATATGACTGACGGATTGGGCTGGGAAGGATGGGCCCCTGTGTGTGATGGTTGGGGGTGTTGTGTGTGTGTGAGAGTGTGTCTGCCCACACACTCAGGGAGTGTCACGTCTATTACTGGAGGCATTGAGAAATGGCCTGAAGAGTACAGCCCTGCAGTATAGACCCAGCCTTCTCTGTCTGCATGGCCCTGACTGCAAGTCTCAACAAATACAACAATGTAACAGAAAGGAAAGGAGAGAGGAAAAGAGAGAGGAAGGGAGTGGAAGAGAGAGAATCCGCAATTCCATCTTCCGGCTGCCCCATCTGTAATTAGCTGGTGCTGGGGCACGTGAAGAATGGCCCAGCTGACAGCTTAGAACGCCTGTGTGTGTGTGTGTGTGACTGTGGGGTCTGCTGCACGGCTTGCCCATCCACTCACACACGAGCACACACACGAGCACACAGGCCCAACATAAATAAGTGTGGCTGAACAGCCAGGAAACACCAGCACATTCCTACCAGTCAACGTCTCAGAGAGCCACACACTGCAAACACACGCCTCTGCAGACGCAACACACTGCAAACACACACAGAGGCAATGTGATACACAGTATCTCTGCAGACTTCCGCAGGCCCTGCTGTAAGCCAAGCCAGTAAAAACAGAGAGGAGATTGTGGCTCAGGCTTTACAGGTTAGTAAGCCGTGACAAGCACCTCCAGCAGGTTCATAAATCAGATGGGGAGACTCCAGGGAGAGGGCTGGATTACACCTTACACACACACACACACACACAGTCAGCGTAACAGTTAGAAAAATGCCTGTGTAATAACCAACTCTTTACCAAGGCCGCACATCATACATTTCACGCGGTGTGTGTGTTGCGCAAGTCAAACATAAGGATTATGGCATTACAAATCCAGCAAACTACTATTTCTTATTAGCCCACTTCAAAATTAGTCATCACCATTTTACCCACAAACTAAAGACAATCTACTATAACAAGGACTGTAATAATGTACACTCACTCCTACAGTGGTTATAACAAACAATCACTTGAGGCAAACAAATGACTTTGCTCAGTGTTTTAGGCTACGCAATTATCAATCTGATTCCTAAATGCTAAACATCAACAACTCATGAGGCCATTAAAATGAACACATTTTTTTGTTCTCGCCGTCTGTTGAAGACCATAGAGGTTAACACTACTTATCCTGCAGCAGAAATACAGCCATTTAAAATAATAGGCCTGACAAAGTGAGCCAGAGAGAGAGAGAGAGAGTGCGCATATGAAGAAAATGTTTCAATGAAAGCAGAGTTAAGTTAGCAATACAATGTAAAGGGCTTAGAGTTAACTGCAGACACACAGAGTACAGAAACCAGGGCACAAGCTAGCATCAGAGGTGGCATGGAAACATTCAAACCACCACACGCTCATGGCTGCCATGGTCTTCCTGGTGCGACAGTTTCCTGTCATCTTGTGGTTATAAGAAGGTACCGAAAAAAAACATTCAGAACAGTCTAGTGTTGGGCAAACACGCCGTAACAAACACACACTAGCATCTCAAAGCGAGGAAGACTTTAACAGGTATAGTTGGAGATGGCAGAGTTTGTCAGTGCAGGGAATGATGAATCCGATGGTGAACTCAATGAGGCATATGAAAGCCGTTCTTGAACGGGTGAGAATGGATGTACACATGAAGACCAGAACTGCAGAAAACAACCAGGTGATGTCTACCACCCCAGGGAGAAGACGACTGTACAGACTGGCTGCTTTGTTTCAATATCACCCTGCGTCTCCTCTACAGAGACTCTTCAGAGACTAGCTACATCAACAGGACCAAAGTAAAAGACCAGTTACAGGTTGAGAGAGATGGTCTTCAGACAGAGCTCCCTGTACTGGAGCTGAACAAGCCTGGGATGGAGGCGTTTTAAATCCAGTTTGTACTACATCTCTACTGAGAAGAGAAACTGGGAGGAGAGCAGACAGGACTGTGAGGAGAGGAGCTGAGCTGGTGGTCAAAAAACAGCAGAGAGGAACAGGTATTTGTCAACGGATTCTGGGAAGTCTGGATTGGTCTGACGGACAGAGATGAAGAGGGGGTCTGGAATTGGGTGGATGGCACATCGCTTACCACTGGGTACTGGGCAAGTCGACAGCCTAATAGTCATCTAAGACTGCGCTGAGCAATGGCCATGTCCTTCTTCTGTAGAAAAAGCTGGCATGATGCACCATGCAGCGAAGTGCATTTCTGGTCCTGTGAGAAATCGCCCTAGACGTAACTAAAACTTGAAACCCAACTAAAGTTAAACTCAGGTCAACTACTCTCGACCAGGACGTCATTAACGAAGACATCAGTGCTAGTGCGTAATTACACAAATTAATAATACAAATGAATTGTGCTTAAACATGCTCTGTCGTGTTCATTTACGGTAATGTTTATGTTCTCCTTTTGTAGTAATTGTTTGTCAAAACTGTCATTTTCAAGTTGAATGAATAAAATGTACAACTCAGATGTATCTCAGACAATAAAAGTTTCTTTAAAAGTTTGTGCCTGTGAGTGTGTCTGGTGTGTGAAGAGACTCCGGGTTTGAGTGGCACAGACAAATTCAATCTATGGAGAAACCTGAGACTGCAGAGAGGCTGGTGTCGACAAGCAGAGACAGGAGGGGGAGAGCAATCAACCAATACTAATAGAAATGAATCTGATTTATCAATGATCCAGTGTCTCTAATTAATTAGATACCCATTTTATATGAAACTACGATTCACACGCCTCTGAAGGTTTAAACATTAGTCGCTTTTATGTGAAGAAAAGCCCAATGCTCTTGTCACGTATGCTCCCTCTCCGGCCTCTAGGTCACCAGGCTGCTCGTTAGGGCGCACACCTGTCACCAGCGTTACACGCATAATGACACTCAACTGGACTCCATCATCTCCTTGATTACCTGCCCTTTATATGTCACTCCCTTTGGTTTCTTCCCCAGTCATCATTGTTTCTGTTTCATGTCGGGGCGCTGTTTGTGTTTCTTGTTTTGTTCATTTATTTATTAAATGTATTCACTCTCTGAGCTTGCTTCCTGACACTCAGCGTACATCGTTACAGCTCTTCAACAGTCTATAGAAATGTGGTCGGTGTGAATTAAAAACGTGCTCTGACAGAAAACCATAAATAGGAGAACTCCAGTTGTTGTTTTGGGTATTTCAGCCAATCGATGCACATCAGTGAGGTCCATTACCAGTGGACTGAGCCTGTACAGCATCACAGATACAACAGCTTCTCCTTAGCTAGCATTCAGATCAGAGCTGGGAGATGACAGAGAGAAAGTCAGGCTCTGCTGTTGTTAACAATGCAGAGGTTCACACTGCCAGGGAAAACCTATTTCAGTCTGGACACACACACAGAGACACAGAGAGACACAGAGAGAGACAATTTCTGACCAGGCCTCACTCCAGTAAATCCCTCCACTGCCATACTTTAGAGGTCTGGGCAGTGGCTCGTCTCCCTCTCCTTCTTCCTCTCTCGCCACAGAATTGTAGAACGCTAGCCTGACAAATACGCTCAACACTGCCAGTGCCAGAGCCTTGGCAGGACATTGGTCAATCAGGGGGAACACAATAATTACACTGTCCATTGACAGAATACAAGGAATGGGGCCAATACAGCCATCCAGTGTGTGTGTGTGTGTGTGTGTGTGTGTGTGTGTGTGTGTGTGTGTGTGTGTGTGTGTNGGGGGGGCAATAAACCAATATTAATAGAAACCAGTCTGATTTATCAATGATCCAGTGCCTCTAATTAATTAGATACACATTTTATATGAAACTACGATTCACACGCCTCTGAAGGTTTAAACATTACAGTCGCTTTTATGTAGCGTTAAGCCCAATGCTCTTCAACAGTCTATATAAATGTGGTCGGTGTGAATTAAAAACGMGCTCTGTCGGAAAACCATAAATAGGAGAGCTAGGAGAGTTGTTGATTTGAGTATTACAGCCAGTCGATGCACATCAGTGAGGTCCAGTAGCAGTGGACTGAGACGACAGAGAGAAAGTCAGGCTCTGATGTTAACAATGCAGAGGGTAACACTGCCGGGGAAAACCTATTTCAGCCTGGACCAGGAGAGAGAGAGAGAGAGAGAGAGAGAGAGAGAGAGAGAGAGAGAGAGAGAGAGGGGAGAATTTCTGACCAGGCCTCACTCCAGTAAATCCCTCCAACTGCCATACTGCAGAGATCTGGGCAGTGGCTCATCTCCCTCTCCATCTTCCTCTCCCGCCACAGAATTGTAGGACGCTAGCCTGACAAATATGCTCAACACTGCCAGTGCCAGAGCCTTGGCAGGACATTGGTAAATCAGGGGGAATATAGTAATTACACTGTCCATAGACAGAATACAAAGAATGGGGCCAATACAGCCATTTCAACCATCCAGTGTAATCCTGTGTGTGTGTGTAAATCAAAGTGTACTATTTGACACTTGCTTGATGAAACAATCAGAGTGAATCCGTCCTTCAGTGCTCTGCTAGTTTACTGTGGTCGTCAACAGGATGGCAGAAGTGGGCTGAATAAATCCACAGAACAGCACCATTTCAAATGCTCCCTGACAGCTCAGTCAAAACAACAGCAAAACTAGAACTGGCAAACAACCGAATAAACCACAAGGAATATGAGTCTCTGAACACAGCAGAAATAGACATGGCCATCAGTAAAACTGTATGACCCTTACAGACAGGGAGCTTTATTACTCAAGTGATACCTTCTCATGATGAATGAGAAAATATAAAATGGTGGACTAGTAAAATGTACATTGAAAGGATCTCCAATCTTATGCAGATCTAATGATGTACACAGACATGCGTTATACACCGAGGATATTCATACAGATATTTACTGATGTAAAGTTTATTCACGCTGCGTTATTACGTCTTACTATGTGATTGCTCGCAATCCACATTCCTATCAACATTGTTGATTGGAAATAAAAGGTTTCCAATTCAAATGCAACAAAAATAAGGGCTTTATAGAAGAAGCCTGGCAGGGTTATGACCCGGTTTCATTACGGCCCTCTAAGCTTCATCCACATGGGTAGGAAAGACCATAAACCAGAAGTCTCTGGTCACATTGGTCACACCTTACTGGTCACACCTTACTATTCAGCAGTGAGAAAAGGTCAGGGTTGAAGGTCAAACCAGTGAAACTGATGAAGACGAGAGGTTGTCAGGAGGGCCATTAAGTCCTAGCTTGTCGTCAAGGTATGGAGCAGAAGAGAGGAGGGATGGCCACAGTAAAGTGGTTCTGCCATTACACTGGGGAGAGAGGGCGGGTGAGGGGACGGGGAGGAAGATGGAACGCAACATGAGAGGTCAGGACTTTCTAATCTCTTATAAAAACGCCTTGTCTTCTGAGCCTTGACATCCCTAATGGAACATACCACAGGTGACTGGTCCAAAGTTCATTTAGTGAGGGAATATGCTAACCGCAAGATTCTCCTTTAAATATCTTGGAATTCTGTGCTTGTTTTCTATATTCTTTGTTGATGTTGTTCTGTCTTCGCACACTGCATAATRATGTTCATTTTGACAAAGTTGTGGTGAGTAGGGTTTTTGCTGAATCCTAGCGTTAGCAGAGCTATTGTTGTCTCAAATCCATGTCTTCTTTCAGAGCAGAACATGACTAGCTCAAAGAAAAAATACATCTAAAATACATCTAAAGGCCTGTCTTTCCTGAAGATGTATTTACTGTGGAGGTTGTTTTCACATTACCTACCTGCTAGTAGAATGTATTCTGTCTATTTAAGAGCAAAACAACTGCTTTCAATTATTGTATTTCTGATACCCAGCTCTCCACAAAATAATGTTGTGGTCTACCAGCATCTGTCATGTAGCATGCCATCTTGGCCATCTGACCAAGTTAATTAGTGGCAAGCCAACAAACATAAGGTCAAGTGACAAGGTCAAGTGACATACTAATTAATTGTCAACAAAGAAGCAGCTTCCATATGCAGACATGATGAAGGCTAAGATGCATTACTAGACATGTAACATGTAATTCCACAGAGAGGCTGAGGTTGAATGGAAGTCTAATCCAAGATACCAGACAGTTGACCAACAAATACGGTCTGGTAGCAGTCATAAAAAACGCCACACTAAACCCAAACAGAGATGTCAGTTAGCGTGAGTTAGTAAGAGGTAGCGGGTAGCATTGCACTGCTTAGATTTTTTTTTAACTTTGCTCTGCTCTGCCTAGCATGTTACCTCAGAGTGTGACGCCTCTGCCCTCGGGCTCAGCTGGCTCTGGCTGACGGCACCCGGTCAGGGTGCTCCAATTACAAAGCCACAAGTCCTCAACGGCTGATCGGGGGATACACGAGTCCCATCTCCCAAACGTCTGGAAAGACGAATGAAGGTGGCAACTGATAACTGACGAAATTGTATGCACTCACTACTCACTCTGGACAAGAGCGTCTGCTAAATGACTAAAATGTCAAATGTAATGTGCCGAGGTTTGAAGAGCCCAGGGGAGAACAGAGTARTGATCTACCTGCCATCATCTTCTGGGCCTCATAGGGCTCCATGTAGCCATCGTTCTCTGTGCTGGCCTGGGTCACCTTCTCCGTGGTGGCCTGGGTCCCCCCGTCCTGCTCCGCATCAAACGGGTCTGCATAGTCATCCAGGATAATGAGCTGGGGGGTAGAGAGAGAGAGAGAGAGAGCGAGAGAGAGAGGGAGGGAATGAGAGTAGGTGAGAAAAGATTAGAATACATTTWACTGCTCTGTTTAAAACCACAACACATTCCGGAACCCAGGGAGTTACATTGCAGAGGCAGGAGACGAGGAGAAAATGTAACTGGAACCTTAGGAGAGGAGTGGAGGTGACCGTATTAGTGATAGTACCCGTCTGGGCTCTGCAGGAACATGTGATCTCCACACGTCACAACACCCAGACAGAAAAGAAAAAGAAAGACATAAATAACAGCATCTTTCTCCGTGTGCCTCAGTTCCACCATCTCCTCTTTAGACTTCACGCTCCCTGCTACGTCTAATTATACCGTGGTACTCTGACAGTGCCTGCTTTTCAAAGAGCGGGGAGAAAAAGAGGACAGCCCACAACTGGTAAACTGTCTTAAAGAGAAACAATTCTGCAGATTTACAGGGATTTGGCAGCGAGCCATGGCTAATTGCAGTCTTGCTCTCTTTACTAAGAATGTTTTGCAGAAGCTGACAATTAAGTGGACATCCTGTCCTGAGCCCCAGAAATACAGCCAACTCTTAGGGTATCAAATTGACCGTCCACACACAGTCTCAGCATCTCTGGCCATGGCAATTTCCTGAGGCCCAAGAAAACTGTTCCCCTTCATATACAGAATTCTCTTCCAGATAAAGTAAATATTTCAAGTTCTCTTCCTTCTGCCATGTTGGACAGGGACTCCAAAGAGAAAAGCTGACTAGAGGGGGTTTGGACTGGCTACTACCAGTACCAGGAGGTGAACATACATGGGCTATCTTCAGTTGGGACTCTAGAGAATCAATAGTGGTGCCAGTCTGTTCACCCAGCGGGCAGACAGACGGACTGGAGGAGTGGGGGGGGGGTCCAAAATCTGGGAAACAACTCAATGGAGACCTACAACACACACACACACAAAATGTGCAGACAAGCATACTGTACACTGACAAGCACACACAGGACACATTCGCACAGACAATCACACACATGCAGTGAAGTAGACACACGCAGACACACACACACACACACACAGGAAAGGAGTCGATTGGCACTACACCCCATGAGTCATACTTTAGCAGGAAGGGGTTTGGTGTCATCCTAAATAAGCTCTTCAGTCATCTAGTGGACAGAGCTGGGCAATCCTAGGGTGAACTGGACTAATGCATGCCATGGCTGTACCGCCAACCAACCAACTGTCCTTAAAAACAACCACAGCCCTTCCTCCACACCCTTCTCAGAAATACAGCCCACAGGGGAGGACACCTGCCAAGCCTCCCAGGCGGGGACTTTAAGGGGGAACCGAGGAATCCAGCACAGTACGATCCATATCTAAAGCATTTCCCCAACTCCAGGCTTTCACACCACCTGGGAAAGCACCGTCCTTCTCCTTCTGATCCAGTTTTGATTTCACTGAACAAGACACGATATACAAAACTGAAACCTTTCAAAGTGCATAGCAGTAAAGAGTGAAAGGTTCACCTTGGATGATGCGAATGCTGCGTAGGGTAAGAGGAGTGGATGATTTTACAGGAGGAAGGTGGCATATACAGTCATGGCCAAAAGTTGAGAATGACACAAATATACATTTTCACAAAGTCTGCTGCCTCAGTTTGTAATGGCAATTTGCATATACTCCAGAATGCTATGAAGAGTGATCAGATGAAGTGCAATTAATTGCAAAGTCCGTCTTCGCCATGCAAATGAACCGAATCCCCAAAAAACATTTCCACTGCATTTCAGCCCTGCCACAAAAGGACCAGCTGACATGTCAGTGATTCTCTCGTTAACACAGGTGTGAGTGTTGACGAGGACACGGCTGGAGATCACTCTCATGCTGATTGAGTTTGAATAACAGACTGGAAGCTTCAAAAGGAGGGTGGTGCTTGGAATCATTGTTCTTCCTGTGTCAACCATGGTTACCAGCAAGGAAACACATGCCGTCATCATTGCTTTGCACAAAAAGGGCTTCACAGGCAAGGATATTTCTGCCAGTAAGATTGCACCTAAATCAACCATTTATCGGATCATCAAGAACTGCAAGGAGAGCGGTTCAATTGTTGTGAAGAAGGCTTCAGGGCGCCCAAGAAAGTCCAGCAAGCGCCAGGACCYTCTCCTAAAGTTGATTCAGCTGCGGGATCGGGGCACCACCAGTACAGAGCTTGCTCAGGAATGYCAGCAGGCAGGTGTGAGTGCATTTGCACGCACAGTGAGGCAAAGACTTGAGGATGGCCTGGTGTCAAGAAGGGCAGCAAAGAAGCCACTTCTCTCCAGGAAAAACATCAGGGACAGACTGATATTCTGCAAAAGGTACAGGGATTGGACTGCTGAGGACTGGGGTAAAGTCATTTTCTCTGATGAATCCCCTTTCCGATTGTTTGGGGCATCCGGAAAAAAGCTCGTCCGGAGAAGACAAGGTGAGCGCTACCATCAGTCCTGTGTCATGCCAACAGTAAAGCATCCTGAGACCATTCATGTGTGGGGTTGCTTCTCAGCCAAGGGAGTGGGCTCACTCACAATTTTGCCTAAGAACACAGCCATGAATAAAGAATGGCACCAACACATTCTCCGAGAGCAACTTCTCCCAACCATCCAGGAACAGTTTGGTGACGAACAATGCCGTTTCCAGCATGATGGCGCACCTTGCCATAAGGCAAAAGTGATAACTAAGTGGCTCGGGGAACAAAACATTGATATTTTGGGTCCATGGCCAGGAAACTCCCCAGACCTTAATCCCATTGAGAACTTGTGGTCAATCCTCAAGACGAGGGTGGACAAACAAAAACCCACAAATTCTAACAAATTCCAAGCATTGATTATACAAGAATGGGCTGCCATCAGTCAGGATGTGGCCCAGAAGTTAATTGACAGCATGCCAGGGCGGATTGCAGAGGTCTTGAAAAAGAAGGGTCAACACTGCAAATATCGACTCTTTTGCATCAACTTCATGTAATTGTCAATAAAAGCCTTTGACACTTATGAAATGCTTGTAATTATACTTCAGTATTCCATAGTAACATCTGACAAAAATATCCAAAGACACTGAAGCAGCAAACTTTGTGGAAATTAATATTTGTGTCATTTTCAAAACTTTTGGCCACAACTGTATATGCTCCAACAGATCATCTACACAAAAATTGTTAGATTAGTCACTAGACAGGTTTTGTTTTTAATGACCCTTAAATGTGCTTCATACTGGCTACCGTGTATTATACACCGATGGCCTGCCTCCTGCTTTTCCATCCGATTTCGGGACATAACATAAGTAGGACTAGTTTGCCACAGCGTAATTATGGGTTCCTCCTCTGTTTTTCTTCTGTGATATTAAAAGAGGAAATGCATCCAATGCAAACACTCTTTTGGCTTGTTTTTCTACCACAAATATAATACATCTCCCGCACAACTTTAATTAAATTCAGCCAGTCAGGTTACAGATGTTCCTGTCCCTGACACTGAAGTATTCAACAGTTACAAATGGCATGTTTCCCCTCACATGGAGTATCTTTATCCACATCACACGATATATCACCTTGGGTATGTGTCCATCTGGAAACAGTAGCACAGCCCAAACCAGATACTAAGTAATCTTGACCAAAACAGAGAGTGTACTTACAGCCAGCCCAGAGCACTGGCAACCCAGTCTGACTGAACACATTCCATGTGGGAGAGAGCAAGAGAGAGAACCTCAGTGCATTAAGCTGCAGCAGTGTATGCCAGGAGCCGTCTGTGTGTCCACGTGGTAAACACAGCAGAGAAAGCCTGGTTTAGTAATTAAGGGAAACTATGCCTTATGACTGGCATGCCTTCAACCCCATACTTACTATACCTCATTGTATATGGAAGTAGGAGATATTCAACGACTCATGTCAGTGCCCTCCTCAGAGAGGGCACGATACCTGACAGTAGGACAGTTCTACCGTACGTCCTCATTCTACACCTTCCCCTTGTTAGTGTACTGCCACAAAGCTGTAGCTAGCTTAACGATGGATGGCTGCTGTGACCACAGACATTATATTGGATTGGGTGGTCCTGTCATCAAACAGCAGGGACCAAAAAAGATTTATGTATTAAACGAAGTGGAAAAGAACATTGCAATCAAGCCAGACATACTGTATATTTAGCCCTGTGACGGGTCTTGTTCGCTCAATCATTTTTCACAGTCAGCCAATGAAAGCTCTTTTTAGCACCTGGTAATGTTGCTGCTGCTGAGGGAGAGAGGAGAGCCATTCTGCTTGTCCTCTGGAGCCTGAAGCTGAGGTTGATACTGAGGCTGGTTCTGGATGGCAGCTTCCTGCCTCCCACCACCTCTCCTTATCACTTAGTACTAGCTACCCCCCAGATTTTCATATTTTCTTTTTTTTAAATTCCAGAGATTTTAATTTATGTGTCGACAGCGATTTCTCTGCCTAAGATACCAAGAAACAGTCTTAAAAATGTACAAAAGCAATGGAATGGACAAACTACATTCCTGCCTCCCACCACCTCTCCTTATCACTTAGTACTAGCTACCCCCCAGATTTTCATATTTTCTTTTTTTTAAATTCCAGAGATTTTAATTTATGTGTCGACAGCGATTTCTCTGCCTAAGATACCAAGAAACAGTCTTAAAAATGTACAAAAGCAATGGAATGGACAAACTACATTCCATTTGACATTTCTCCACATCAATCTAACAGTTCCATATCGGGTTCCATTGAGGGAAACAAGCAAACAACTCAGTGCAAATGAAAGTAAAAGTTGGCAGTTACCACACTACTTGGGTGTTGACTTTCCCCTGCCTTGGGCCACATCTAACACTAGTATTTGGGAGGAGGGGATCAATTAGTCTGAGTGTTTTGGGGAGTTACCCCTCCTCTGTGAAGGTCCTGCCACACTGCACTAATGCTACCCAGCTGGAGGAGTAGGGGCACATGGAGAGAGGGGAACGTCAGAGACGAGGCTCTGCCTGTCTGCTTCCCTACCTGCCTTCCTGGGGCCTCCCTGACCGCCTGCCTACCAGTTTCCCTGCCTGCCTCCCTGCCTCTCTGCCAGCCCGCCTCACTCCCTCCCTCCCTGCCTGGCGGCCTGCTTGCCTGGGGACCCACCATCTGTCTGCTGGCATGTCAGGGTGTGTCAGGACTACAGCCAAGCCACCACACTTGTCATGAAAGTCAAATTTACCCACAGTGAGTGCAATACTGCAGTGCTTCTATATAGAGTGCTATACTGTATGTGAGCTTTTCTAAGCAGAGATGTAAGCTGTGAGTAGCCTCACAAAGCAACCCTGTATGCTTATGACATCTCGCCCCCCGGAAGCAGTCAGGACATATCACTACACTGCAGCAGCACAGTGAGAACATACTTAAATGACTCCCAGCCTGGTGTCGTGCTGAGCTACCAGGTTCACCATGTCTTACACCTGCAGTTGCTTAGATAGCCAGGCAGCCATAGAGGCAGTCATAGTAGGAGAAATAGCCCCACACTGCTTAAAAATACATTGCAGCTCTCAAGGAATGAAGTCTATTTTGAATCAGTGTGAGCATTAGCTAAGGAGAGAGAGTGTAACAGGCACCTGCCACTTGGCATTCCACAGTTAGCACAGAGAGAGTTTCTGAGATTACAATTCAATTGGGCTGCAGTCCTCCATTAGAACTAGGAAAATACACAATCTTCCTTCTCCCACACCATCACATGCAGACCAAGTGGATCTAACAGGCAATTATCATATAGAGCATCTGGGGCCATAAAAGGGAGAACATTAAAGTCTTAGTTTGTGGTCATCGTATAGGATGATAGGGTTTTGGCAGTATGCTGCACCAATTTATAGCTTTCCCCCACGTCCAAACTATTTAGTTAAATATGCCATTCCGTCATTGACATCTCATAAGCAAAATCCAACTCCTCAAACTATAAACAAACAAAAATAATAATAATACAAGTAAACTGCTGCTGGATGCACCAGATAGTCATGTGTGTGCACGCGTGCATGTCTAATATGACAGCCAGCCTCCCTGCCAGCCATCTGAGTAGCCACCTGAACGACTGGTGACAGTAATGTAATGTGGAGACGTTACACAGAAATGTGACAAATGTCACAGCTGGTCCAGAAAGGATGAGGGATGTCAGAGCTACTGGGGGCTGAAGCCTCCCCCACCTCTCCCCCTACCAGGCCACCACAAGAGTCAATGTGCTAGAGAAGGGGGGGGGGGGGGGGCAAGAGGACTGGAGGGAAAGGGGAAAAACAGGGACTGGCATTTGTGATTTATGTCTCCACGCCACAGGGGATTTGAGCCACTGATAACCTAATACAACTCAGGGCTTAGCTGCTCGATTGAATTAGGGCGTTTCAAAGGGCTCTGTTTTGCTGCCATGGCTCTTTTGTTCTTAAGTTTTAAAAAATGATATCAGAACTAATGAAAACCATCTTAGAGAGGGGGATAAGGAGGGGAGAGGAATAGGCTGCCCAGCATATGTTTACGCTGCTGTTTAGACAAATATTCATTTAAAAAAGGGAAATTGAACAACAGATAACATCACACTGCCTATTGCTGAATTCTGACTGCTCCAACTTATCTTCAACTAGAAATACAGGATACATGCACTCAGCTCAGTTCCAGTCATCTGAAGCTAACAGCTTGCCATCAAACATTGCCACAAGGCAATTTACTAAAGCAGAACCAATTGCAACCTCTGTTGTTGACACAATACAGCCACTATCAATAAGATACTTGTATGATTCACAGATGGGAGAGGAAATCTGGTTAGGACTCAATGGAACCCGATTGTGAAGCATGATTCCATCTGGGGGCTATATTCCTCTGAAAAGACTGTATAGATGGAGCTTTCCCACAATACAGCTCTGACGTTAATGAAACTTTATTACGACATCTCCTAAGAGACAGTGGTTGTTGGCCTGGGAATCAGCCTGTGGCTCTATGGGCCTCAACAAGGACGTTGCAACGCCAGCCCTGAATGCCTACTTAAGAACCAGGGAAGATAGCTGCTAGCTAATCAAATGATGTTTTCCATGAGCGCCCATTGTTTTCAATCAGTCACAAGCAATAGAAGCTAGAGCAACGCTAAGTGGAGGAGAGCACTTCTCATAAGTAAAGCGAAATCATGTTTGTCTTCTTGCAGCTGAATGAATTTGTCAGCTTTGCTTTTAGCCTTATTAAAGCCCTCTCAAAGTCAATGTTCCGAGGATAAAGCATGTTGCTTGATTAGGAAGGACTGAAAAAAAGAGACAAATATTAATGGCTAGGGAAGACCTGTAGAGAAACAATTTAGAGATAAAAGCACACTCAGCGTTCAAGACGCTATTCTGCTGTTCAGATTATAGATAATTAGTACATGTGGTGACACTGGGTACAAAAGAAAACATATTTAGACCTCAATTCTCCCCAACATCGCCCAAACATGCATTTCCCCAGTCATAGATGACTTGCTTTAAAGGGAGAGAGGATTTAGGAAAGAGTGCAACACATGCTACTTCAACCAGCATGCTCCCTGTGACGAGGGGATCATTTCTAGCATCTCCCTTCTTTGCACTCCAATGTGTTCAGCCATCATTCTCACGTGTCTCTCCGTCTTTCCGCCAGTCAGATATCTGTGTTGTTCAAAGCACAGCTCACACTTTCCCATGTTAACCTATTTTGTTGGTCTCCTTAAAGATTCAGACCACATAAAACGGGCTTCTTTAGATCTCTGGGCTGCTGCACATGTGGGGTGGCTTTTCACACGCCAGTCGGGAAGAGCCCGCTCTTTTGGCACATGGAGAAGTGGTTTAGTGCGTCATTGGTCATATACTTTGCATGGGAACACTTCCAAAACGCAACGACAGTGACACGGATACCCTGTAACACGGGTCAGTGTTACAGCGAGAAAAACATCAGAGCTGCATTATAAATGGGAGAAAAGAGAATAGCACTAGACACTTCTCCTTGAGATAAGAAGAGGTACATCACACAGCTGTGTGCAGTGTACCCCTCCTACACTTGTGAGTGGGAACTAGGTTATGCAGCAGGCAGGGCTATTCAGGCCTCACAGGAGTCATGTTTTCCCACACCCACGAAGGACAGCCACACTACAGTCACACCAACACAAGGTTTAAGGGAGCACTAAATCCTACTGATCATCTACGGAGGGATGATACGCTCATGATGATCACAGACCTAGCTTCTACTGAAGATCTGTACTCTCACGGCATGTCGTGCGGGGAAAAAAACAGGATTAAGAACAATGCATTCTACATTTGTGAGGATGTTTTACCACTGCCGCTGAAAGTTAGTGACAAAAGAATGTTACACTGCCAGTCTGCCACAGTATCAGCTTTATGTATTTTCGCTTTATCCCTGAAGTGAGACTCAAGGTCGCAGGTCGTTTCTCTGACAACGCCATATGGATCCTCAAAAATGTTACGAGGGAGCTGCTGCACCAACTTGTTCTGTATTTGTTTGTTTTTTAAAAGCACTTTCTATTCTCATTCCAAGCTTCTAGAAACCCGAGTGACACAAAACATATTGCGTAATGCCGAGCCAAGAGGCACGCAGCACAGCAGAGCAGCAGGCTACTCACTGAGGCGGAGACTTTTCTTGATTTTTATAAACCATTTATTTCATTTGAGCTTACTGGGCCTGAACAGGTGCTTTTCTACTTCGAATGTAATATCACCTAACATCAGGCCAGAAACCCAAGCACAATGCTTCACCATCCTCCTAGTCTCACAGGAATACCTGCTGTACTCTACCTTTTCCGTATGATCCCCTATTTTATTCCCTTTTTTAGCCGATCATCCCTTTCTATGAAAGAATGTCTCTTTTCGACTCTTTCAGTTCCCTGTCCACTCAAGTGGGACCAAGTCCCACCTTCTCTCCAGAGAGCCCTTATAGCATACTGAGGACCTCGGCTGGAGGGTGGCTGGCCCACATTCAGGCTCTCTTCATATTCAACAGATATTCAAGATTAACACTTGAGGATACGCTTGACAAAATCCAATTTCCTTTCTCTGCTCTCCTTCCCTCTGAAATAGATTTATCACTCTTTGAATTTAAGGAAGAGGGAGTAGTGGTTAAGTTGTGAGGAGGAATGGGCTTGTTGTTGGTCCATTAGATGCATAAAAGGCTGAGGCACACACACCTACAGTAGCTGTGTTTGGGAGAAACAGCCTTAGATAAAGTTTTATTTTTTATTTAACCTTTATTTAACCAGGTAGGCCAGTTGAGAACACGTTCTCATTTACAACTGAGTCCTGGCCAAGATAAAGCCAAGCAGTGCGACAAAAAACAACACAGAGTTACACGTGGGATAAACAAACGTACAGTCAATAACACAATAGAAAAATCTATATACAGTGTGTGCAAATGTAGTAAGATTAGGGAGGTAAGGCAATAAATAGGCCATAGTGGCAAAATAATTACATTTACATTACAATTTAGTATTAACACTTGAGTGATAGATGTGCAGATGATGTGCAAGTAGAGATACTGGAGCAAAAATAAAGTGCAAAAATAAATAACAATATGGGGATAAGGTAGTTGGGTGGGCTATTTACAGATGTGCAGGTGCAGTGATCAGTGTGTGGTTTGCTATGCTAGAGAAAGGAGACAAAAATGACTACGAAAAGTAGGGCTTGACATAAAAACAACAATGTGAATCCAGTGAGTATGACCTTGATTTGGGTGTGTGATTTATAGACAGTAGGGAAAACAAAATGAGGCAGGCCCAGGAGCCAGCTGTACATAAACAAAGCAGGGAAGTTTGATGTGACGAGGATGACTTGATTGCGGTCGGAAGCGACGTGGCCTCAGATAGCCTTTGTGTGGTGAGCGTGTACACAGAACGCAGCATGTCAAACCCAACAGCTCCGAGACTGACAATAGAACTTGCAGGCAGGCAGGGTGGAGTCTTATGTCACCCTGCCATCGCTACGGGGCTTTCCACCTCCCATAGCAGGAGAGGGAGAAGGAGTCTTTACACGGACTTCACTGCAGCCTGACCTGACTAGGAGGTCCCTAACAGAACATGACACCACAGCTTTGTATTGACACAGTACAATGTCACAATCACAAAGCCCTTGCCAGTTTGCTCAAGCTGCAACATGAGGAAATATTAACCCTGCCGGGTTATATTTTAACACAGATGTGAGAGCAGAGTCAACATTCCCAGACTGTTTGAGAGTGTCGAGCTAGCGTAGACTTGCCCAGCCAAAAGGGAATGTCACCAAGTTGTAAACACTTCCCGTCAGGAAGGGAGCACTTCCTTAATCCTGGAGCAACCCTCTTGTTCCATATTTTCCACCAAACAAAAGCAGACAGTCAGTGGCCTGGTTGCTTTACCTTTGGTCCAATCACTGCACCAAGCAATTTATATGGTGGCTGAACTATATTAGGCCTACACCTAGAGACAGAGTAATAAAACAGTGTTACATGTCATGCAGTAGTAACTATAGGATATTATGGAAGGGAAAACAGCAGGGCAAACTCTCGAACCATACACCGAACAACATCTGTGTCCTACGAAGCCTAGGAGAGACATCAGTGCCCATCCAGTCTATAAGGAGAGGTTTGGCCAGTTCCCCAGTGGTGCCCGTGTCTATGGAGACCACGACCCCACTGGTAGACACACACACACTTCAGCCTCAGCACCTGTCAGTGAGCACAGGTCATAGGTCAGCTCCACTGTCAAGGAAGGGCACAGACCTTAAAGAGCTCCACTCTACCTCCCGGATAGTAAATACAGAAACAGAGCAGCTTAACTCCCCTCTACACTATATCTAAAATACCATGGGATAATTCCTATGTTCTACACACAGAAAACCCAGCATAAGTCAGATATGGCCAACTACGTGGGGAGAGCAGCAGTGTTTGGTGTACTCAGAGTTGAGGTTAAGGGCCTTCCTACTGTTAGCTATCAGTGGGGCGGTTAAAAATACCAGTGCTTCACGCAGGCTTTCTGTACGTGCCATGGATGGCATGAAACATCAGGGCTCAATTTGTTTCCTTTTAATCCGTGTCTGATGATGTGCTCACCAACCAGGGCTTCCCTTACAGGCTCTACTACACTGTGTAATTAAACAAAACAGTGCCATGTGTCCACAGACAACTCTCTTGACTACAGTGGTCAATAACTGCCTGCATACAGGGCCGGGTATTATGTGACCTGTTGGGTTCCATACAGGTTGTACAGCTGAAAGCCTAGAGAAATACACAGTGGAACAGCTACAGTAACCCTCTTCAGGAAAAACAAAGATAAGGGAAATGTTTTAATGCCACTGTTTCCACATCTCAGGACTAGAATTGTACATGGGGGTTAATTCATTAAAACTTTGCCATCGTGTTAAATTGGTTAACAAGTAACCCCACCCCCCCCCAAAAAATGTTTTGCAACAAAATGTTTTATTGCAACAGATAGGTGCAGTGAAATGTGTTGTTTTACAGGGTTAGCCACAGTAGAACAGAGCCCCTGGAACAAATTAGGGTTAAGTTCCTTGCTCAAGGGAACAGTTTTTTCATCTGGTCAGTTTGGGTATTCGAACCAGCGACTGCTTGGTTACTGGCCCAACGCTCTAACCGCTAAAAGCAGGTGAAGACTCCTCTTAACCCATTGTAAACCTCTAGTCATACACCATATGCTACTCAATATTTTGAGTATTAGGTATGCTATGCATCACTCAGCTTTCAATAATACTCAATGTCATTACAAAGTTGTATAAACCTCTATAAACAGTCCACTTCAATATCAATGCATAATCTCTTTCCTGACCAGATCAACATTTCACATCTGAATTTTGTCCTCATGTGATTCCTCCATGTCATCCTGTAGTGTAGTCATCTTCCCCATGCAGAATGACATCATCCTGGTGGGTTGAGGCAGGGTGTAAATAAAGTTAGCTTTGTTGGCCCAGCACCAGCAGAGGTTCCTTCCTCCTAAAGAGCTCTTCCAGGATTCCTGCCTGGGCCATAGGAATTTAGAACTAACTCACTGATCCCCTGTGCAACTGTTAAGGACAGAATATGATACACCCATAAAATACCACAGAAGGGTATTGTTTGGAGAGAAAGAAAAAAAAAATCACATGGCTGCCCAGTCCACCTGGAAATGCTTGATAATCTGTTGCTGGAAAACAATAGTGCCAGTTGCCAAGGCAGCTGGGATACCTTGAAGAGTTCAACAAATGGATGGCCCTCTTGGACACTTCAGAGAACAATAACATGATTGATAACTACCCAACAGTCCTCTAACTGGACTACAAGGAGATGCTGCGCCAAAGCAATCATATTTGACCAGGCTCAGCTGTAATTATGGGGAAGTGTATCCATAGCAACCAACAACTTTAAAAAAAAATCTGTTATCATAATGTGGAAAGTATTCATAGTATCGCTATCTAGGCTCTACGGTAGGGCTGCACGATATATCGGTGACCATAACGGAATTGGACGATATTAGCTAAAACTGCCAACATCGGTATCGGCCGATGTCTAGTTTAACGCTGATGTGCAAAACCAATGTCAAAGCTGACGTGCATTCCTATATAACGTAGGTACATGATGTAATGACGACATGTAAAATTTTGCGCTACACATGCAACACAGCATTCCTAACCTAGCCCACAATGTCTGCTGTGTGGATCGAGCAGTCAACAAGTCGAGCAGTCATTTGAAAGAGTAAGAACATTTCAGCGAGACAACGCAAATGCGAAATCCATTAAAGCCAAGATAATGGAATTCATTGCACTTGACAATCAACCTTTCTCTGAGCACCGGTATACACTACCAAGTAAGCTATTTCTCAGATGTTGCCCTACCGGAGTGATAAAGGAATGTATATGTTTAAATTAATGACTAAAGGATTACACCCTGAATTCATATAATTGTATGAAATGTGTTAGAGTAATACTTCCATAATGTGTGTGACTGGACCATTGTGTTACTATTTTGCAATATGAGCTGGGTAGAGCTGAGACATTCAAGGCCAACTGAACTGTCGACTTGTTAAAACTCTGAAAACTGACAACAGGAAAGAGGGCCCTTACAAAGCCCCTCTAATCTAGGGAGGAGAGGAACGGCTAGAAAGTGCCCACCTGGTAGAAAAGTGATAAACTGTGTGTGTGTGTGTAGGTGGGGGTGAGAGTTATAAAATGACTGTTTGCATTTTTTGACTTCAGAGTACTCTCTGAATAAAGAACTAACCTTTTGCAGAATTCTGAGACTATCAAATTCTTCTATTAACCAGGGTCTTACAAACTTCTGGGAATTGGTCAAAGCTATAGTGATAGCTGAGTTCAACCATTGGGATAAAAATTCTCGTGACACGGAGTTACACAGTAATAGCGTGACTGCTATTAGCTTCACGACATACATACAGTTGAAGTCGGAAATTTACATGCACTTAAGTTGGACTCATTAAAACTCGTTTTTCAATCACTCCACAAAATTCTTGTTAACAAACTATAGTTTTGGCAAGTCGGTTAGGACATCTACTTTGTGCATGACACAAGTCATTTTTCCAACAATTGTTTACAGACAGATTATTTCATTTATAATTCACTGTATCACAATTCCAGTGGGTCAGAAGTTTACATACACTAAGTTGACTGTGCCTTTAAACAGCTTGGAAAATTCCAGAAAATAATGTCATGGCTTTAGAAGCTTCTGGTAGGCTAATTAACATAATTTGAGTCGATTGGAGGTGTACCTGTGGATGTATTTCAAGGTCTACCTTCAATCTCAGAGCCTCTTTGCTTGACATCATGAGAAAATCAAAAGAAATCAGCCAAGACCTCAGAAACAAAATTGTAGACCTCCACAAGTCTGGTTCATCCTTGGGAGCAATTTCCATACGCCTGCAGGTACCACGGTCATCTGTACAAACAATAGTACACAAGTATAAACACCATGGGACCACGCAGCCGTCCTTCCGCTCAGGAAGGAGACGCGTTCTGTCTCCTAGAGATGAACGTACTTTGGTGCGAAAAGTGCAAATCAATCCCAGAACAACAGCAAAGGACCTTGTGAAGATGCTGGAGGAAACAGGTACAAAAGTATCTATATCCACAGTAAAACTATTCCAATATTGACATAACCTGAAAGGGAGCTCAGCAAGGAAGAAGCCTCTGCTCAAAAATCGCCATAAAAAAGCCAGACTACGGTTTGCAACTGCACATGGGGACAAAGATCGTAATTTTTTGAGAAATATCCTCTGGTCTGATTAAACAAAAATTTAACTGTTTGGCCATAATGACCATCGTTATGTTTGGAGCATGAAGGGGAAGGCTTGCAAGCCGAAGAACACCATCCCAACCGTGAAGCACGGGAGTGGCAGCATCATGTTGTGGGGGTGCTTTGTTGCAGGAGGGACTGGTGCACTTCACAAAATAGATGGCATCATGAGGTAGGAAAATTATGTGGATATATTGAAGCAACATCTCAAGACATCAGTCAGGAAGTTAAAGCTTGGTCGCAAATGGGTCTTCCAAATAGACAATGACCCCAAGCATACTTCCAAAGTTGTGGCAAAATGGCTTAAGGACAACAAAGTCAAGGTATTGGAGTGGCCATCACAAAGCCCTGACCTCAATCCTATAGAAAATGTGTGGGCAGAACTGAAAAAGCGTGTGCGAGCAAGGAGGCCTACAAACCTGACTCCGTTACACCAGCTCTCAGGAGGAATGGGCCAAAATTCACCCAACTTATTGTGGGAAGCTTGTGGAAGGTTACCCGAAACATTTGACCCATGTTAAACCATTTAAAGGCAATGCTACCAAATACTAATTGAGTGTATGTAAACTTCTGACCACTGGGAATGTGATGAAAGAAATAAAAGCTGAAATAAATAACTTTCTCTACTATTATTCTGACATTTCACATTCTTAAAATAAAGTGGTGACCCTAACTGACCTAAAAAATGATTTTTTAAACTTTGATTAAATGTCAGGAATTGTGAAAAACTGAGTTTAAATGTATTTGGCTAAGGTATATATAAACTTCCGACTTCAACTGTACATACATACTATGGAACGTTGTTTGGGTCTTTGCATGTCAAAAAAGATACAGTAGCACTGTCAAAGCCGTACAAAAAAGTCTGCAAACAAGCAAACACCAGTCATGAACAATGTGTTTACGATCCGCTTATACACATCTAGATGTGTATAAGAGACAGGAATAAGTATTAGCTAGGTAGCCACTTGTTGTTCGCCTATTGAAATTGAACTTCAGTTCATGAAAATAAAAAGCTAGCCAGCTACTTAACCCTGTTGCCCAAAGCTAACGTTGTAAGCAGTCAGCTAGCTACATCTGCATAGTGAGGCTCGACCTGACCGGGTTGTGTGTTGTGAAGCTAGCCACAATAAGTATTAGGCACAATAGTGGAATTTGCGGTTATATTCAGGGCCTGATTAGTCAACAAGCTTATTTGACACATCAAATAGTGCAAAATAGTATATTTCTTTACACGCAAACCCCCAAACTGTGTCCCATAGAAATCGAGGTTGAGAATGAAACGACTGAACAACAATGCAGCACAGCAAATAAAGTGAAGAAATAGGTTTTGATTATGTTTTACTGGTAATGGGGACATACGTAAATGGCAACAAAATACATTTTTGGTCAGTGTGTGTGTAACCTTTATTTAACAAGGCAAGTCGGTTAAGAACAAATTCTTATTTACAATGACGGCCTACCCCGGCCTCTAACTGTACTAAAATGCTTAAAAGGCCGTTAAAATTTTAAATATCGGTATCGTGTTTTTTTTTGGCAAGGAAAATATCGGATATCGGCCAAAAATGACATATCGGTGCATCACTACTCTCTGGTCATCATGAACTCATAATTTAACTGTATAGTTCATTTGCGTTCTTAAAACTCTGTTAAGCATTCAAAGTAAAGGGTCAGCGTGTTTTAACTCCTACTCTATAGGCCTACTGTACTCTGTGCCCTCTACTCTGTTTGCCTGGACCATATTCCATGTGTACCAGAAATATCCCTTTAAGAATGAAAGAGAACATTTAACCTACCATGGGTGTTACATGTGGAAATGACTTTCACAGAGCAGACAATTAAGCAGCAATACAACCCTTTTCAGGTTCGACACTTACAATGCAATTCCTTTCAGACGTCTTCCTTGGTGATACAGTGTAAGTAAACAGGCGTGTGTTTGTGTGGAGGTGGGAGTGGGAGGAGAAGTGCACTTCCTGTAACGCTCTGACATTCAGCTAAAGCCAGCTATCAGAACCTGTCAGCTTCCATCTGATAGTAAGACAGGTATGAGACTACACATACGTCTAGAGACACCCACGCATCACATGATGGATTCTGGTGCCCGTCCACCAGGAGGTCAGATGCCCCGGTAGTGTTTACGTCTGACATTTCTCCTATCACTACAAGGACTGAGAGAGGAGCAGAGTAGAAAACAGAACAACAAAGAGCTAGGCACATCCCCCTGAAGAGAGGATTGCCAGAGTCAAGGCTTTAAAGCAAGACTGAGATAGTGAGGGAATGAAGATGAGGAAAGTTCAGAACCCCAAGCACTGCTAATCTATAGGCCAGTCAAACAGCTTTGATTTACCCACATACACACACCAAGAGACTGCTGCTGGAGGGAAAACCACCGCAAGAACACACACACACAAAATCAGATTGGAACAGAAAGCCAAAGACAAAGGGGCGCGCGGTAAAGCTGTAGCATGTCTATTTCATGGGAAATTAAAGAGCGTCGGTTCAAACCCCCACACGCTGTTGAGACGTTACTCGTAAGCTAATTACACACAACTGTCCTTTCAAGGACTTGGCTAAACTACACCTGGTTGGCTCACAGCGCCTGCTCTGATTCCATTATCTGAGATGTGATCTGGGCTGGGGAGTGTTGGGGAGTCTCAGGCAGCTGAGATGTGATCTGGGCTGGGGAGTGTTGGGGAGGCTCAGGCAGCTGAGATGTGATCTGGGCTGGGGAG
>NC_036850.1:14019756-14027256 GCF_002910315.2 Salvelinus sp. IW2-2015
AGCTGAGATGTGATCTGGGCTGGGGAGTGTTGGGGAGGCTCAGGCAGCTGAGATGTGATCTGGGCTGGGGAGTGTTGGGGAGTCTCAGGCAGCTGAGATGTGATCTGGGCTGGGGAGGCTCAGGCAGCTGAGATGTGATCTGGGCTGGGGAGTCTCAGGCAGCTGAGATGTGATCTGAATGAGTGAAAATGGGATTTTGAGATGAACAACCGAGATTGGCAATTGAGACAGGAATCGGTCTCAAGGACAGGAATAAAAGATGTTAATGACAAAACAAATAAGCCATGGCCTCCCCGGCTGCTAATGCATCACTAGACTTTTTAACAGCCTTTGACTCAGCGGTTCATAAGGTACATGGAAGGAAAAGAGGGAAATAACCATGAAATAAATCTGTCAAATCTAATGTCTCAGCTGGCTGTGGGACAGCTGCCTGTATTGTGTTTATGATCCTATACTGCATGATTCTACACATAGTGTACGGAAACTGGCTTATGGACTCAAGAGGCCCCATTCACTCAACTGCTTCCGTGGGCCATGGTGGGAACTATAACGTGGCTAAAACACTGCTGCATAGGGTCTCAAGGCCAGAGCAACCCTGGTGCTTAGGACAGTTTATGAATTCATAAAGCCACACAGCAATATATTTAGCCACATGATTTTACAAGGGAGACTTATGCACTATCACTTTTGTTTACACATTTCATAAGTTGTGCCTGTCATCACTTTCATGTGTCCTTGAGAAGTTAGTGCCGAGTCGAGTAGGCGAGACCATGCCAGGGGGAAGAGCGATGATGAGAGCATTTAAATTAGCTGGATAATAATTGATCATCTCCCTCTACCATGAAGGTCTTGTCGTTATAAAACAGGAAAACATTTAACAAATAAACAATCAAGCTGGTGCTCTTACCTGTGGCTGGCTCCTACGTGCTCGTCGTCATAAAAGAAAGTCCATAGAGTCCATCAAAATGGACAATAATGGGGGAGGCCTACGTTTCATGTAATCACCATACAGTACATTGTATCATTGATGAACTAAGGCTTTCACCCCCCCCATTTAACTGAATGAAAAAGCTTTGGAGGGTTAAGATTAGACAAAACACTAGACGGCATAGACTCTGCTATTGGCAGCACAAGCATTAGGTAAGCAGTTATATAATTAGCATCCACTAGTCAAGTAATTAAAACATCAATGGGGTTCAGGCTGTAACAAGACAGTGGTGTGGTCCTCTCTTCCTAGCTCTCTCTCTCTCCCTATAGTCAGCATTCAAACACTTCACTCCTGCCAGTACAATTGACTAGCCGATTCAGTTCCTGTATAGTGTCCATAAATTGTGAGGTCTACAATAGATCATGTTCAGTGGAAGAAATGTATTTAAGATCAGAATCCTAGCATTCTTTGATATGCTGTAGACCTAAACTAAGAATAATACATGCCTTGATATGCCACTACGATACAAACTGAGAAATATCTTAATAATTAAAACCTCATGTCAGAACAAGGCTGTTTGGAAATGCAGCATTATCATCAGATGAAACTGCCTGACACTCAAGGCCTGTCTACACCACCCCTCTGTATCTGAACAGAGAACACATACCGTTTTACTGAGAAACCAGCTGAAAATCATATGTTCTCACAGTAAGGGTGCAGCAAGGATTTTACACATCTGGTTGTTGGTAAAGGCCAATTCCACAGTAACAGGGTGATGCTGAGACTCCGATTTTTCACGTTGACATGTATGTCTAACAAAAACCAATGATATCAAAGTTACACAGACCATACAACTGACTGAACAATTGACTGAACATTTTACAAAAACACATTTACTTGAAGAACAGTGCAGTTACTAAGTTTTGTAACAGTGACGATTTGTTTTGTAATTCCGTTATCAAACGTTGAAGGGCAGATGCTAGTGGTATTGTATTAGAAAATCCTCACCGTGACAACCAAAACTGAAACAAATTATGATGACCGTCTACGAAAACAAATCCACAACAAGTGTAATACATACAGTGTAATACCTGATAAGCCTATTTGCTTCTACAGGTAGTTCTACTGGAAAAGGAATAGGCTATTCTACATGTCTGTTCATAACCATCAGACTTGGGGTCTCTCACTCTCACTACACCAATGTCAGTTGTGCATCTCAGCAGACAGACCCTACAGGGTCTAGACAATAGATCCTTCTGGAACAGTACCTGACAACATTACCTTGGCCTGTCTGTTGGAAAAGCCAGCACGTGTAAGGTTGAAGGCCTGTGTTGCCTAGTGATGAAACTCGTGGGGACGGTCTGCTCTCATTATTACTTAACCCCCCCCTCCCATTTCACCACAGTACTAAATGAAAATCCAGTCTTCTGAATTAGAATCCCTCTAACTCACCCACCCCTCACATGGATGTGATACAATTTCAGCATATTATTATGTTCATGTTTGAGAGTGCAACATTTTTAAACCATGTTACAGAACAATCTGCCTGGCTGCCAGCTCCTCCAACATGTGCCCAGTGCACTGCAACAACAAAAAAGGGGGGGGGGGGGGGGGGGYACAGAGGCAACAGTATTTTCCTGCTTGAGAATTCCATCCCTAATTGACTACCAAGATCAAAATAAGCCCAATTAACAGGAGACAGCGGTAATCCATTTAATTAGCCAACAGCAGTCAGCTGCTGTGAGGAAACAGTCTTCAGTTTCCAACTATTTTAATTTGGTCAGCTCTGGAACATTGTTGATCATAAAATTCCAAAAACCCTGCATTGTTGAATGTGATGACAACTGCATACGAGAAACTAAAAGACAATTTCTGAATACACAAATTACTGTACAATTATTATATGGAGGTTTTCAAGCTTTTAAATTACTTGCCAATTGCCATGTTCCTTTGGTGCACGACACTGCTTACTGGTATATTTTAATGACCACCAGTTGAACTGAAATAGAAAAACTCCTATGGAATGGCAGGCAGGCACCCTCAACACTAAACAGACTGCACCTTACAACAGGAGGTGTGGAAAGAGGTAGTAACCTGTTTAAGAGACTAAGGAATTTCATAACAGAATTGTAAACACACAGCACTACTTTGCATACTTGCATAAGGTTTTGGCTGTGCTCTAACTAAACTACTATGATATTGTCTGAAGTAGTAAGGTTGAGTAAACAAATACCTAGCAACAGGTGATTAGTTAGTGCTTCAGAACAGGGACTAGCAGACTGAGTTATGCAGTATGGGTGTTGTCAATGTTGAGAAATATTTACACACTTTTACTCTCACACACACTTGTGCTTTTCCTGGGTCCTCCTCCCCTGCCTGCGCTGGAGGGTGAGGCATGTATATTCATAAACAGAATCACAGTCTTCCTTTACCTCACTGACATTGAATGTCTCAGGTTTCTTCCAATGAACCAGTGTGTGTTCCTAAAAAGCAGTAGGCTTCAAGGCACGTGGTGTATACTGACTGACTGCGCAAGCATTCTTCCCATCGGTCTCCGGTCCACACATAATCTGTTGATGACGGGGACAGAGTAGACTAGGGTACAGAGATGACAGAGTTGTAAAAGTGTCGATTTTGCTTGGTGAGCAGAGAGTTGAATGAACCTGGTCTGGATTATTTGAAAATGTGCACTTGGGCACCTTCACACAGGCCCAGTTCAAAGGTGTGAGAGAACAGTGAAATATACACTGTGTAGTTCTGCCGGTTTCAATAATCCATTTCCTGTTTGAATAAGTCCCCACATGATGGAACGTGGTCTGATCCACCACTTTCAATGGTAACCAATGCATTTGAATAGTGAAGATGCCAACATCACATAACTATTGAACCATCTCATAAATTGAACCTAGGTGGACAGATTGTAATATCTTAAATTTAAGGAACTGTACCGGCATATGGCATCGTGTGGTAGAGCTGTTTGCTTCAAAGTTGTGAACAGAGTGCCCAATGGTGGCGGTGGGGTTACGGTATGGGCAGGCATAAGCTACGGACATCGAACACAATTGCATTTTATTGATTTGAATGCACAGAGATAACGTGACGAGATCCTGAGCCCCATTGTCGTGCCATTCATCCCCGGCCATCATGTTTCGGCATGATAATGCACGACCCCCTGTCGCAAGGATCTGTACACACTTCCTGGAAGCTTAAAATGCCCCAATTCTTCCAAGGCCTGCATACTCACCAGACATGTCACCGATTCAGTGTATTTGGGATGCTCTGGATGGACAGCATGTTCCAGTAACTTCGCACTGCTATTGAAGAGTAGGGCAACATTCCACAATCAACAGCCTGATCATCTCCATGCGTTGGAGATAAATTGCACTGCATTAGGTAAAAATGGTAGTCACACCAGATACTGACAGGTTCTGAGCCACACCCCTACCTTTTTTTTTTAAAGGCATCTGTGACCAACAGTTGCATATCTGTATTCCCAGTCCAGTAAAATCCATAGATTAGGGCACTATTTATTTATTTAAATTGACAGATTTCCTTACACGAACTGTAACTCAGTAAAATCTTTGAAATTGTTGCATTTATATTTTTGTTCAGTGTACTTGAAGTAGGCTATTTCGCTTAGGGTAAATAAAATAAATGGTTTTGGCCAATTTGTACCCCCATTTTATGGCATTGGAATGTTTTCATACTGGAAGCAGAGACATTGTAAATAAGAATTTGTTCTTAACTGACTTGCATAGTTAAATAAAGGTTAAAGAAATACAAAATAAATGGGATCCACATGTTCATCTGACTGTGGGGGAAAAGACGATTAAGGGCTTCTTTGCCAACATCCAGAACGATCCCTTCACTGAAAGGTTAGAGTTTCAAATATTGTAATAAACTTCATGCTTGAAGACAGCATGTATCTTCCTTTCACCTACCGACATGCAGGCTACTACACTTCTTCATCCAATGTAATCAAATGTGTCAGTAAAGATTTCTGAGCTAGAGTTCTCATGTACTGTGCAGCTGTTGTCTGTCTGACTGACCCAGCCATTGACAAACACCTGAAAAGAACTACACTGAACAAAAATGCAACAAAGTGTTGGACCCATGTTTCATGAGATGAAATAAAGGATCCCAGAAATGTTTCATATGCACAAAAATGTACACAAATGTATTTTACATCCCTTAGTGTGCATTTCTCTTTTGCCAAGATAATCCATCCACCTGACAGGTGTGGCTTGTCAAGAAGCTGATTAAACAGCATGATCATTACACAGGTGCAACTTGTGCTGGGGACAAAAGGACACTCTAAAATATGAATTGTAACAACGCCACAGATGTCTCAAGTTGAGGGAGCGTGTAATTGGCATTCTGTCTGCAGTAATGTCCATCAGAGTGGATGCCAGAGAATTTAATGTTCATTTCTCTACCATAAGCCGCATCCATTGTTTTAGAGAATTTGGCAGTATGTCCAACCGGCCTCAGAACCGTACGGCGTCATGTGGGTGAGTGGTTTGCTAATGTCAATGTTGTGAACAGAGTGCCCTATGGTAGTCGCTGGGGTTATGGTATGGGCAGGCATAAGCGACAGACAACGAACACAATTGCATTTTATCGATGGCAATTTGAATGCACAGAGATACCATGACAAGATCCTGAGGCCCATTGTTGTGACATTCATCCACCCACCATTTTCTCATGTTTCAGCATGATAATGCACGACCCCATGTCAAAGATCTGTACACACCTCCTGGAAGCGGAAAATAGCATGCATACTCAGACATGCCAACCATTGAGCATGTTTGGGATGCTCTGGATTTACATGTATGACAGCGTGTTCCAGTTCCCACCAATATCCTGCAACTTCACACAGCCATTGAAGTGTAGTTGGACAACAATCAACAGCCTGATCAACTCGAAGGAAATGTGTCATGCTGCAAATGATGGTCACACCAGATACTGACTGGTTTTCTGATCTATGCCCCCATTGTTTTAAAAGTTATCTGTATTCCCAGTCAAGTGAAATCCATAGATTAGGGCCAAATGAATTTATTTCAGTTTACTTATTTCCTTATATGAACGCTGTAAAATCTTTCATTGTTGCATGTCACATTTATATTTTTTTCAGTGTAGTCCTGCCAGTTTCAATTATCCCTTCCCTGTTTGAGTAAGTCCTCACTACAGTAACATGATCTGATCCACCACTTTCAATGGTTACCAATGTGTTTGAATAGTGAAAATGACCACATCACAACAATTGAACCATCTCTTTAATTGAACCTAGGTGGATAGATTGTAACATTTTACATTAAAAACAAATCTAAGCAATTTAGACTTGTTCAAAGTTGTGTAGGCTATGACGCTGCATAGGCCACAATGTTACTGGTGTGGGATATTGGAGAGGCAGGCTAAGACCAAAAACCAAACAAAAAAACGTACCTTTTCTTTATTCTCCTTTTCAGGAGGCGGTGACGTGGGAGATTTAACGTTCCCAACAGCAACAGCTTGGCCTACGATACCGCTGCCCGGAACAGAGTTGCTTTTCTCGATTGTTTCCACCTTTATAAGCCGGTGCTTTGGTGACACATACTTTAAGTCCGGCGACCCCCCAGAGCCCAGACCAGTTCCAAACGAAATATTTCCTCCTGTGTACGGATCTTCGAAGTCCAGTTCCTTTTGTAGTTTGTAAGCAGCAAGAATGTCCGGCTGTGCGGGGCTTGGATAGAGAGAGGTGGCCCCGAAGCTTGGTTGTTGGTAGCCAGGCGTACCGGTCACAGCGGCGTGACAATGTCTGTAGTCTGGTTTCGGGGGCGCCGGAGGTGGTGCTTTGGTAGTTTTGAATCCTAGGTGTTCCCTGAACCATCTGGCCATGCTGCCAGTGCATTGCTCACAAGTCTATTTAAATATTTCGTTGCACCTTTCCTGAACAATAGCCTCTGTTTTCCTAAGCGTTGTTTTTCTATAGGTCACCTCGACTGGCTTCTGAATGTTTTATTCACAACTCTACTCCTCTCAGTGCATCCACTGTCGCATACGACGAACGCCAGCACAAGCACTTTCTGAGCTACCGCAACTCTGACACTTTCGCTCTGACAGCAGAGCGCTCTTTGGCTGTGGCGAGTCCTCTGCCGCTACGCAACATGGAGAGAGCGCTTTTGCAAGCGTGGGATACGTTTCCCTGTCCTCATTCCTGGAACAATCACTGCCACCTACCGGACTGTTATTTAGCCTACTAAAATGCTTGGTTTTACTTGTAATATTCCCTGAGGTTCATTACATGTTCTTATTTGTTCTCTAAGTAATATGCTTGTTGTATGGATAACTTAGTCAAAAGTCCCCCTGAGCCACAACACACGTGGGATTACAAATGTTTAAACAACGCGTCGTGCAAAACTGATATTTAGTGGTAGGTATTGGAATTGGGTCTCTGCCCATGGTAAAAGCAGAGAAGAATATAAATTTTTGAAATCATTCCATACAGGCAGACCTGATTACTGTAGGAGCATATCATTTGTTCCAAGGTGCAAACAGTGAGCATAATCTAAGAACTGCATACCTGTGCATTT